>NC_084557.2:34878191-35180691 GCF_033978685.3 Nerophis lumbriciformis | reverse complement strand
CTGACATGCAAGCAGAGTAGTAGATTTTTGTAAAAAGCTTTTATAATTGTAAAGGACAATGTTTTATCAACTGATTGCAATAATGTACATTTGTTTTAACTATTAAATGAACCAAAAATAGGACTTATTTTATCTTTGTGAAAATATTGGACACAGTGTGTTGTCAAGCTTATGAGATGCGATGCAAGTGTAAGCCACTGTGACACTATTGTTCATTTATTTTTATTTTTATAAATGTCTAGTGATAATGTCAATGAGGGATTTTTAATCACTGCTATGTTGAAATTGTAACTAATATTGATACTGTTGTTGATAATATTCATTTTAGTTTCACTACTTTTGGTTTGTTCTGTGTCGTGTTTGTGTCTCCTCTCAATTGCTCTGTTTATTGCAGTTCTGAGTGTTGCTGGGTCGGGTTTGGTTTTGAAATTGGATTGCATTGTTATGGTATTGCCGTGTATTGTTTTGTTGGATTGATTAATTTAAAAAATAATAATAAAAATTTAATAAATTAATTAATTAGATTTTTTTTAAATGAGATTCGATTCTGAATCGCACAACGTGAGAATCGAGATTCGAATTCGAATCGATTTTTTCCCACACCCCTAATGATTATCTCTCTCTTTTTCAGTGTTTAAAGTGCGTATGTACACCTGTGCTGCTGAAAGCCAACACTCATAATTATAACGTGTTCAGCAACATGCTGATGTATTACGTGTGCAGTGAAGTCTACATTATTAATAAAAATCAGCACGCACTAACGAGTCAAGGAAACTATTTTGCATGTTTGAGTGACTATATAAAGCACACGGACGTGCGTACACGTGTGCCGCTGCAAAACTCTCGTGGAATCATAAAGCATTTAATGATGGATATAGTGATATGGTACATGTGCAATGAAGTGTGTATTGTCTTTAACATCAGTACACACTACAAGGACGCAACATTTTGTTATTTTTTGTTGCTTGGTCGCTTTTTACGTTCGTGCACGGTCACACTCGGTTCTATCTACAAGAATGGAAGCAAGACATGTAAGTTAACTTCATGATTTGTCATTCAATAAGGACTAACATATGAGATAATGTTGCACCTTTCTTATGACATGAAGCAAAAAGTCATACCTGTCAAAGTTGTCCCATCAGGTGGAGGTTCCACAGCGATCGGATCCAAAACAGCTGCCTGTCATTAGTGCTGGAGGGAGTGTCGCAAAACCTGTCTTTTTTATTAATTTTATTTTTTTTCATTTTATTTTTATTGACATCCAGCATCAGACTTTCCTATCCATTACATCATATTCACATAAATCATATATCTATTGTCTGCCCTAAATGTCCAAATATTTTTGTTTATATCCCACCCATACCCCCCCCCCAAAAAAGAAAGAAACAACAAAAAAAGTAATATCTACAAATACATCGATTAAATAAACAGAAAAAAAATAAAATAATTATAATACATTAATAATAATAATCAGAAATAAAATATAAACACATATATATTTATATATACTGTATATATATATATATACATACACACACATATATAAATATATATATACATATATAAACATACATACATACGCATATAGTTTTGCAGTGTAATCACTAATTCGAAAAATTAAAGTCAGGGTTATGGGGCGTGACATAGTTGACCCAATTTTCCCAGTATGAAGTAAATGTCTCCAATTTATAACTAATAAAGGCAGTTATCTTCTCCAGTGGCCTAGTGGTTAGAGTGTCTGCCCTGAGATCGGTAGGTTGAGTTCAAACCCCGGCTAAGTCATACCAAAGACTATAAAAATGGGACCCATTACCTCCCTGCTTGGCACTCAGCATCAAGGGTTAGAATTGGGGGATAAATCACCAAAAATGATTCCCGGGCGTGGCACCGCTGCTGCCCACTGCTCCCCTCACCTCCCACGGGGTGATTAAGGGGATGGGTCAAATGCAGAGGACACATTTCACCACACCTAGTGTGTGTGTGACAATCATTGGTACTTTAACTTTAACTTTTAACTTTAATTTTATTGATTAATTTAATCCATTGTTGTTTCCATCCATTGCTTCAAAGTTGGGCTCTCCTGGGATATCCATTTCCTAGTAATGGTCTTTTTACAAGCCACCAGTAGGATATTCATTAAGTGTTTATCTTTCTTCAGCCAGTCCTGAGGTACATGTCCAAAAAACAAAGTTTTACTTTCGAGGGGTATTTCACGTTTGAAAATATCCTGTAGAGCTTGGTGTATCTCTTTCCAATAGTCCTTTATGGTGGAGCAGTCCCAGAAAACATGGTAGTGATTTGCATTTGAATTCCCACAATTTCTCCAGCAGGCAGGGGAGTTGTTATCATAGTGAGACTTCTGAGAAGGTGTAATAAAAAATCTGATCAAATTTTTCCAGCCAAACTCCCTCCACTTGGGTGAGCTGGTACAATTCCATTGATATTTCCATATTATTGTCCATTCTTCCTCAGATATAGTCTTTTTTTATTCATTTTAAGTGAAAATAGCAGCATGTTTACGTTCAAACATACAGTAATTCCTCTTATAGTGTGTTTAAATAGGCTGACCATATTCTGAAATCCCAAAAAGAGGACACATATATGCGGGCCAAGGCCGGGACTTGGTGAAAATTGGCCAATGATACTCGACCTTGCTTTATAAATAATATATTTATTTAAATAAAGCATTTTTTCACCTCTGTTGACAGCAGTGTTGGCGCTAGGAATTTTCAAAATGTCATCAAGTCATAAAAATGGGGTCTTACAGTAAATTTTTGGGGTCCCACTTTTTTGCAAGAGTTTTGAAAACAAATGATAAATGTATACTGTCAAGACTTAGACTTTGGCGTGGTTTGTTTTCCCGAGATGCATAAGAATTGGACCGGACAATGGCATGAAGTTAAATACATGATTTAATAATAGATTATAAAAAGTATAAACAAAAGGTGTGCACAAGGCGGGCAACAAACTTGGCTAATAAAACAAAACTAGCACAAAGGCAGAACTATGGAAAAAAAAAAAGGAACAAACAAAAGGCGCTCACAGCGGAGGTACATAACAGTGGCTTGAATAAACAAAAAACTTACGTGGCAAGAAAAGAGCAGCATGAACTATGACCTGGACAGAGTAAGCAGAGTGTCAAGAGTGCAGAGCATGAATGTGATGTCACCAGGCCGACCAACACAAAATGACAGGCTTAAATAGTCATGTGGTGATTGAAAACAGGTGCGTGAGTTCAAATGAATCAGGTGCGTGAGTCGTGAGGACAGGTGAACTGATTGGTAGTCATGGAAACAAAACAGGGAGTGAAAAAACAGATACTGACAGAGTGCAAAAACTAAACAGAACATAGCCAAACTAAACATGATCACCAAGACATTACATATGCATTATCCTGTTGTATCTCACATTCTATATTGTGTTTTGGAAAAAGGTTGTCATTAACGTTACTTAATTCATTAAAAGAAATAATAAAAAAAAGAAGACAAATTTGTATGCATATGTAAATGTATTCAGTTATAAACATTCATTCACTTTCTTCTTTCCTTCATGGATCTAAACTTTACCGCTGCTGGTAGATTTTTCTAATGTTTTTATTTAATAAGTTGTAGATGTATTTATTTCAGTATAAAAGTGTAACAAGTGTTTTGCTTCTGTCATGAAATGATGATAATGGTGTGCCAGGGCATACATACATTTTATATTTAACGCTTTTTATATAACTTCAGATCTATCCCTCATTTCAAATTGTTTTAGTTTTTCTATGTTGTTTTTTTGTTTGTTTGTTTTCCACCAAAAATACTTTCCAAAGTGGAATATTTGATGTGACGTAATCGGAACCTTGGATAGGTCAACAATTCATAATAACATTGATTTTGATTCAATATTATGTTTTGAGCAATGACAGTTTGAAAGAAAAAAAAAACAGCTTTGTTTTATTAGTCAACATTGCAACTGTTTCTAAATTACATTTCACCTTTAAGCTTTTTTATTTCACTTTTGTTATGTTTTTGTTTATTTTAATAGTATTTTTAGAATGTGCCGTGGGCCTTTAAAACATTAGCTGTGGGCCGCAAATGGGTCCTTTCTGATTTCAATGCGTTAAAAAGACACAAAAAGTGCGTTAACGCCAACACTGCTTGACAGTATAACAAAATAAATCACACTTATATTCTGTAACATTCACAGTTTTGGAAAAAAGTGCAGAGGTAGAATATTCTAAATAACCTCTAAATTTTAATTTCCCCTCTGGGATTAATAAAGTATTTCTGATTTTATATATATATATATATATATATATATATATATATATATATATGAGGGGGGGGGGGGGGGGGGGGGGCTGAGGTATATTGTAGTGTCCCGGAAGAGTTAGTGCTGCAAGGGGTTCTGGGTATTTGTTCTGTTGTGTTTATGCTGTGTTACGGTGCGGATGTTCTTGTTTGGTGTGGGTTCACAGTGTGGCGCATATTTGTAACAGTGTTAAAGTTGTTTATACGGCCACCCTCAGTGTGACCTGTATGGCTGTTGACCAAGTATGGATTGCATTCACTTGTGTGTGTGAAACGCCGTAGATATTGTGTGACTGGGCCGGCACGCAAAGGTAGTGCCTTTAAGGCACGCCCCCAATATTGTTGTCTGGATGGTAATTGGGAGAAATTTGGGAGAATTGTTGCCCCGGGAGATTTTCGGGAGGGGCACTGAAATTCGGGAGTCTCCCGAGAGGGTTGGCAAGTATGTCAATCAATCCACTCCCTCGCTCTTTCTGTCTCTGCCCCTCCCTCACGAATGCTGGTGCGTGCGCACACCTTCACAATTTGGTTTGTTTTTAACCCCTTCTTAACCCTGGACGTACATTGAAAATACACGCAACCCTGACTCAAAATACCCGACATTTGAGGCATTTAAGAAACCCCGCCCGGACAGCCCCGCAAAAGAGGCCATGTCCGGGGAAAAGAGGACGTATGGTCAGTCTAGTTTAAAGGCAGCAAGGCAGTGTTGTTGAGCTTTGAAAATGACAGCAATGACAGCGCACAACCATGACATCATCACAAGTGTCTGTTTGTGCCTTGTACACACATATGCTAAGCAGAGAGTTTTGGAACTCTACACTTTGGCCAGCGTTTGTGAAAGACTGCGTTTTTAAAGACAAAAGTATACGCCTGCGTGTGGACAAGAGGCCTATCGCAGAGATAAGTATGCGTTCATTAAGTATCTGTGTTCGTGTGGACATGTTGGTGGTTTAAAACTTGCCACAGTGCTCCTGATTTTTCAGAAGTAAATGTTCAACTGTATTCGGAGAAAAGTTGCATGTTTTCCTGCAACCACATTTTCACTCAGTCATTTCCATTGTGTGAATGTGAATGTTGTCTGTCTATCTGTGTTGGCCCTGCGATGAGGTGGCGACTTGTCCAGGGTTAGGGTGACCAGATTTAGGCCGGACAGTCCGGATTTTTAATGCCCTGTCCGGCGTAGCATCAAGCCGGACATGTATTTGTCCTCCTTTTTGAGGCACTAGGCTTGAAGAGCTGAGTTTTTTCATCTTTGCTGGGCTGCAGCGCAATAGCCAATCAAAGACCGTAAAAAAATGCCCCAACGCAGTAACAAATCAAATGATTGGCTAAGAGCGGTGTCGGATACAAATCTGCTTATCATTGGTTAAAAAAGTAAACAAGGGTCCATGTGCTGCTGCGGCATGACATTGACAGAAAGTTAGCATCATGCCAAAACGCAAGACCTCGTTTAATTCTGAATGGATAAAAGAGCACAAATTTATAACGAAAAGCAGTCGAGACTCATTCCATGGCTTCTGCACACTTTGTCGATGTGATGTCGACGTAAGTAGTCAGGGGAAAGCTGCAATTGAACGGCATGCGAGTACGGATAAACATAAACGTGCGGCAGGTACCTCTTCAATGAGGAAATTTTTTCGTGAAGTTTCGTCGCCCCTGGATGACAAGATAACCGCTGCGGAGCTGTGCAAGGTGTACCATGCTGTAAAGCATCACCAGTCCTACAGAAGTTTAGACTACGGCATGAAAGTGGACCGGGAGATTTCAGTGACTCGCCCACAGCTAAAGGGATGGCCTGTGGCCGAACAAAAGCCAAAGCATTGTGCGAGAACGTCATCGCTCACTATTCGGTATAGGAACATAAAAGAAAACAACCTACCCTTTTCCATTGCAACCGACGCCTCAAATAAAGGAACAAACAAGTGTTTTCCCATTGTGGTAAGGTATTTTCACTTAGATGAAGGCATCCAACATGTCCTGTTGGATTTTTATAGTGACAGCAACGAAACGTCAGAAGCCATAACAAACCAGCTGCTGGCAAAACTTGAGATGTCTGGCTTAGAGGTGAAAAACATGTCTGCATATGCAGCAGACAATGCCAGTGTCAATTATGGCAAACATAACAGTGTGTATCAGAAGCTGAAACTGAGCCAAAAAGATGTGCTCCCTGCAAACTGTTTGGCCCATATTCGTCATAACGCAACCAGATATGCAGCAAGCAGCCTTGATGTTGATGTGGACATTTTTTTGTGGCATTTAAAAAAAATTATATATGCTACCTGTTAATTGTTGTTTACATTTAAGTCCACATATGTCATGCTTTGTGGCACTCTGCACTTGAAAAGATTCATCTCAGTGGTCACTTTTTGAACACCTCAATGTATTGATTAACCACCTGTTAACAAACACTTGACTTTAATATTTTTTCCTATTCAGCAACACAAAACATCATCTTTAAACCACTCAAAATTGTACTATAAATAAGAGTATAACAGAGTCCTATGTACACCATAGTAATTTATTGATATGCCGCATAATGTCCTCCTTTTTGGTGTCATGGAAATGGTCACCCTGGACCAGGGTGTACCCCGCCTTCCGCCCGAGTGCAGCTGAGATGGGCTCCAGCACCCCCCGCCACCCCAAAAGGGACAAGCGGTAGAAAATGGATGGATTTCCATTACTTAGGTGGGACTCGTGAAGTTAGAATATCGTGTAGAAGTCTATTTATGTCAGCAGTTCAACTTCAAAATGTGAAACTAACATGTGATGTCACCTCATTACATGCAAGTTGAGATATGCCAAGCTTGTTTTTGTTATGATTTTGAGGATCATCTTCCTCCCACCTCCAAAGACATGCACATGGGGATAGGTTGATTGGCAACACTAAATTGGCCTTAGTGTGTGGATGTGAGTGTGAATGTTGTCTGTCTATCTGTGTTGGCCCTGCGATGAGGTGGCGACTTGTCCAGGGTGTACCCCGCCTTCCGCCCGATTGTAGCTGAGATAGGCTCCAGCGCCCCCCGCGACCCCAAAAGGGAATAAGCGGTAGAAAATGGATGGATGGATGCTTAACAGTTTATGAAGACCCCGCATTTTGTGAGATTTTCAGTTCAAGGTTTTCATAAACTGTCGCCATCCATAATCATCATAATTACATCTTGACATATATTGTGTTGCATGTTCATTTCATTGTGTAAGTCTAAATAAACCATTCTAAGGGAATTGACAAACGATTCTTTAACGTTTTAAAAACGTTCATACAATTATTACATTCTTGAGTAATTTCCACATGTTTCATTTTGTTTAATTCTACAGAAGAATATTTGTTATATTTAGCAACAACAGAAATTAAGCAAGGCAGCACAGTGGAACAGGGGTTAGTACGTGTGCCTCACAATACGAAGGTCCTGAGTTCAATCTGAGCTCGGGATCTTTCTGTGTGGAGTTTGCATGTTCTCCCCGTGACTGCGTGGGTTCCCTCCGGGTACTCCAGCTTCCTCCCACCTCCAAAGACATGCACCTGGGGATAGGTTGATTGGCAACACTAAATGGTCCCTAGTGTGTGAATGTTGTCTGTCTATCTGTGTTGGCCCTGTGATGAGGTGGCGACTTGTCCAGGGTGTACCCTGCCTTCCGCCCGAGTGCAGCTGAGATAGGCTCCAGTGCCCCTGCGACCCCGAAAGAGACAAGTGGTAGAAATGGATGGATGGATGAAATGAAGCATTTTCCTTCACATATCTGTGGGATAATTTGGCCAACTCTTCCTTGCAAAATTGTTTTAAATTCAGCAACACTCAGAGTTTTGGAGCATGAACGGCATGTTCAAGGTCATGTCGCAGCATTTCAATCAAATTCAAGTCCGAACTTTTGACCAGAACACTCCAAAACCTGCATTTAGTTTTTTTTCCAAGCCAATCAGAAATTGCTGGTGTGTTTTGGATTGTTGTCCTTCTGCAGAACCCAAGTGTGCTTCAGCTTGAGGTCACAAACTGATGACTGAACATTCTTCTGCAGGATTTCCTGGAAAGGAGCAGAGGTCATGGTTGCATTGATCATGGCAAGTGGTCCAGGTCCTGAAGCAGCTAAGCAGCTCCAAACCATTACACCATGTTTGACTTTTGCTATGATGTTCTTCTTCTGAAATACTTAACCTGACTCTCGCCAGATCCTTGTAGTTTGCTGAGCTCCACACAAGTATCTGGGACTTCTCAATAGGAGATGTATTTCAGAAGGCGGGGCCTTGTAAAGAAATCATTGTATGTGATTGGATAAACCACTTGTCTGTTATCTTGAATGACATGCTACTTCAACCACTCACATCCAAATCAACCCGTGACGCTGAAGAGAGCGACGCTGGGAAATCCAAAACAGAACAGCCGACACATTGGATAACGACAGAGCAAAAAGTTAGAGAGCTTTTATTGAAACAACGCAGCAATGTCACTAGACGATCGATGTCGCAAAACAGTTGCAATAGCAGAATCAATGTCAGCACACGACTCCTTGCTCCGTGCCGCCATTGTTGTTTGAATCAAACAGTCGCTTCGGCGCTACATCACATCTATGAAATCCCGCCTGGCGGCCTGATTGGTTCATTATTTTTTGCTATCTTGAAGGAGTTTGCAATGCCTTCGAGCCCAGATCTTTGTGTGGAGCTCAGCGATCTACAAGGATCTGGCGAGAGTCAGGTTACAAAATACTGCGTTGCATATATAAAACCCAAAACCAGTGAAGTCGGCACGTTGTGTAAATGGTAAATAAAAACAGAATACAATGATTTGCGAATCCTTTTCAACTTATATTCAATTGAATAGACTGCAAAGACAAGATATTTAATGTTCGAACTGAGAAACTTAAAACATTTTTTGCAAATAATCATTAACTTAGAATTTAATGGCAGCAACACGTTGCAAAAAAGTTGGCACAGGGGCATTTTTACCACTGTGTTACATGGCCTTTCTTTTTAACAACACTCAGTAAATGTTTGGGAACTGAGGAGACCAATTTTTTAAGCTTTTCAGGTGGAATTCTTTCCCATTCTTGCTTGATGTACAGCTTAAGTTGTTCAACAGTCCGGGGTCTCCGTTGTGGTATTTTAGGCTTCATAATGCGCCACACATTTTCAGTGAGAAACAGGTCTGGACTACAGGCAGGCCAGTCTAGTACCCGCACTCTTTTACTACGAAGCCACGCTGTTGTAACACGTGCAGAATGTGGCTTGGCATTGTCTTGCTGAAATAAGCAGGGGCGTCCATGAAAAAGACATTGCTTGGATGGTAACATACAGTATGTTGCTCCAAAACCTGTATTTCATCATTAATGGTGCTTTCACAGATGTGTATGTTACCCATGCCTTGGGCACTGATACACCCCCATAACATCGCAGATGCTGGCTTTTGAGCTTTGCGCCTATAACAACTCGGATGGTTCTTTTCCTCTTTGTTCCGGAGGACACGACGTCCACAGTTTCCAAAAACAATTTGAAATGTGGACTCGTCAGACCACAGAACACTTTTCAACCGTCGGAACCGTCGTAAACTTGGTGTCAGTTGACTTTCGTTCACAGGAACTACTGACAAACACACAACTTCGTCACAACACAAGACCATAAAATAAAATACATTTAGAACAACATGGTTTGATTTGTGTCGTATGCGTGGATTATAATTTGATGGTGATGATGCAAGCCCTTGTTGCATAAGGACAGTAAACGAGTAAATGATAAAGAATAACGTCTTCATAATTACATTTACACTATGTAAGCCATTCCACTGATCTGTGCACTTCTTTTTTGTAAATAAACGTATAGAGTACACTAAACTCTTTTTTTGTAACTCTACATTTGATAACACACATGTCGAACTTCTCAAATTGTTTATTGGCACATGTCAGGCAACTTTATTTCATTCTTGAGTCGGTTCCTAATGAGAAAATGACTTGTTTGAGTAACAGGAATTAAAGTAACAGAGGTGAGTTTTTTAGCATAATACAGGAATTATAGTCATATGGCTTGTATGCTAAAACATGTGGACATTAAGCACATCAGTGATTCGGGGAAACAAACATACCAACAAATTAATTAATACTGTATACAAAAATAATACAATTAATTTGGCTGGCAGAGGATTTGAATAAGTTAACTTCCTGTGGACCAAGTGACTTGAGAAATGTTCACATATTTCAGAAAGTGTTTACTAATGTGTTAGGATAGTATGTGGACACCACTAAAGTGGTACTCTTATTATTTTTTTCCCAAATAAAACAAAGTTAAATATTTTGGTTGAGGAGTAACACAAATATTTAAAAAATATGACATTTCTATAGGACTTAAATAATATTTTAGTTTGTAGTTTGTTTGACATGTTAAAAACAAAAGAAACAATAATAAAAATAAAAATAATCATAATACAGTAAACAATAATAACACATACAAAAATGTAAACAAAAAAAAATAAAGATATCCAAAAGGGAGTTGGAAGAAGTGAATCTAATTTAGTCCCACCCCTTATTCATAAATTTACTATCTAGCTTTCTTTTCATTATCATCTATACAATAACAATACTCAATATTTCATGGTAAAGTCTAATTTTAGGAACTGGGGGCAAGCTGTTAAGATTTATCTTTTAAATAGGATTTATTAAATATACAGTCAGGTTAATGTGCAGGACGCTTTGCTTAATAAAAATTTAAAAAAGCTATTTTACAGGTAATTGTATTGTACATTTATCATTTTTTTATTCTCATTGTTGCTTTTTATTTTTATTCTTATTGTAATATGTTTCTATTTTGTTTCCATTTATACCCCCATTATTTACTTTTTAAATTTGATCTCAATTCTGTACACTGCTGCTGGAATTTTTATTTTCCTGAGGGAACTCTCCTGAAGGAATCAATAAAGTACTATCTATCTATCTATTTTATTTCCTGGTGATTTCACAGCACCGATTCTGTGGAATGGCCCAACTATTGTATGTTTACATACACTAGTTAGATTTCATTTAGTCACACATCGTGTTGTCTTTCACAAGAAAATAACCACTTCCCTTATACAGTATCTATAAAATAATACAAACCTGACTTTTAGTTTTAGTTGAGTATCAGTGTAAATGTAGAAATCATCTCCTGACTCCATGCAAAGACGCACCAGAGACATCAAACTGTCCCAAAGGACATGTCTGCGTGTGAAATGTAGCTGCTGCACAGGTGGGTTGTAGTAAACAAAGGTGGTAGTCCCATATAATTGTTGTCAGACCTCCACCCCCACTTTAGTTCATTTGGCTTGAGCACCTGAGGGTCCCTTGGGAGGAGATGGCTGTGTTGACTGTTGCCACGGTTACATAACTCTTGCTGACACTGAGGCCATACCAACAAGTACTGATATTTTCAACAATGCAAATCATTTTAATGTTTTTTTTTTAAGAAAAAAAACAGATATATACATTTTAAAACAACACTGCAAAAAAGGTTAATTGGAGACTTTTTTTTTTGCACATTTACTTATTTCATTTTTTTGAAAACTGATTTAACCTCTTAATTAGTTTGTTTACATGCTTTTTTTGTATTTCTCTTGGCTATTTGGGCTTATTGGACCCTAATTAGAATAAAAACTAAAAATCATCTTTTAATATGATGTACTTAGTCCATAAGTACACAAACGTGTACTTCATGTGTAGTGAATTTATTTTTACACTTTTTTTTTTCCAAATTCCATTGTATGTTATACTCTTCTGACACCACCAGATGGCAGTAGAAGTGTCCATATGTCGGCATAAGACCCCAATTAAGTAGTGTACACAATTTTGGAAATAAGAGCTAAAAGGTGCTGTCCACGCATGTGGCCACTAAGGCCTTGGACCAAAATGTTAGTGAAGATCTGGATAACGGTGCTAACACAAAAATGTATTACTTCAGTTTGACTCCCTATGGCAGGGGGGGGCCAAGTCCAACTATAGCACCCCCCCGAGTGCTCCTGTTAGTGCTGGGCGATATGGGAAAACATGTATATCACGATATGGATCATTTTATATCACGATAACGATATACCACGATATAGCTGTGGTACGCTTTCAGTTCTATGAAAAATCCAACAACATACATGACCACTTACCTTTTTTCTTACTTTATTTGCAAGTGAAATAAACAAATACATTTGGTATAGCAAACAACAATAGCAACAAAACACATTTTTCAGGGTTCCCTGCCACACACAGCCACATGAACACTAACACTACACGAAGCCTGACAGGACAGTTTAATAATAAACGGGATACTGCATGCAGAGGTACACCTTTACGCTTTATTCAGAGGTACACTATATTGCCAAAAGTATTTGGCCACCTGCCTTTACTCACATATGAACTTGCAGTGCCATCCATCCATCCATCCATCCACTTTCTACCGCTTGTCCCTTTGGGGGTCGCGGGGGGTGCTGGAGCCTATCTCAGCTGCATTCGGGCGGAAGGCGGGGTACACCCTGGACAAGTGCCATCCCATGGAATTGTCCAAAATGTTTTGGTATCCTGGAGCATTCAAAGTTCCTTTCACTGGAACTAAGGGGCCAAGCCCAACTCCTGAAAAACAACCCCACACCATAATTCCTCCTCCACCAAATTTCCCATTCGGCACAATGCAGTCCGAAATGTAGCGTTCTCCTGGCAACCTCCAAACCCAGACTTGTCCATCAGATTGCCAGATGGAAAAGTGTGATTCATCACTCCAGAGAAGGCGTCTCCACTGCTCTAGAGTCCAGTGGCGACGTGCTTTACACCACTGCATCCCACGCTTTGCATTGGACTTGGTGATGTATGGCTTAGATGCAGCTGTTCGGCCATGAAAACCCATTCCATGAAGCTCTCTGCGTGGGCTAATTGGAAGGTCACATGAAGTTTGGAGCTCTGTAGCAACTGACTGTGCAGAAAGTCTTTGCACTATGCGCTTAAGCATCCGCTGACCCCTCTCTGTCAGTTTACGTAGCCAACCGCTGAGTTGCTGTTGTTATCAAAATATTCCATTTTCTTATAATAAAGCCGACAGTTGACTTTGGAATATTTAGGAGCGAGGAAATTTCACGACTGGATTTGTTGCACAGGTGGCATACTATGACAGTTCCATGCTGGAAATCTCTGAGAGCGCCCCATTCTTTCACAAATGTTTGTAGAAACAGTCTCCATGCCTAAGTGCTTGATTTTATACACCGGGCCAAGTGATTAGGACACCTGATTCTCATAATTTGGATCGGTGGCCAAATACTTTTGGTTATATAGTGTATGTTAGAAAAACGACATAAGAAACATGGATAAACACAGCAATATTGTCACGGTTTGATTGCGGCTTACTGCGCGGTTCGTTTTCCCGGGATGCAAATGGACAACTCCGGACAGGACTTGCAGGTAGGAACATCATTTAATTCTCAAAAACCACTCAAAGAGGTACAAAAACAGAAAACTAACCGACGGAACAAGGTGCCAATCGCACTCGAAACTAAACTCAGCATGGGCTAGGAGACAAGCAAAACTTACGTGACGCGAGCATGAAGCAAACAAAGAAGCCAGACCGACTGACTGGCAAAGGCAGGCTTAAATAGTGTCTCTTGATGAGCAACAGGTGAGCGTCCCGAACACAAGAGGCAGGTGAAAATAATAAGTAGCCATGGTAACAAACTCAGGATGTGCACAAACAGGAAATAAAGGAGTCCAAAACAAACAGAAAACACAAAACATGATCCGGACCACGGATCATTACAAATATTAACGTTAGCTGCCACACATACCTTGGGCTATCGCGGCTCCGGTGTGATCCTCTGGGAAATAAGTAGTTTGCAGGCAGCGATAAATAAAACCAGACTGACGAGCTACCCCCTCGTTCGTGTAGGAGTTCGTCCTGGGACTTCGTCTCTGCTGATTGTGGGGGTTAAATGGTAAATGGGTTATACTTGTATAGCGCTTTTCTACCTTCATGGTTCGCAAAGCGCTTTGACACTATTTCCACATTCACCCATTCACACACACATTCACACACCGATGGTGGGAGCTGCCATGCAAGGCCCTAACCACGACCCATCCGGAGCAAGGGTGAAGTGTCCTGCTCAAGGACACAACGGACGTGACGAAGTTGGTATAAGGTGGGGATTGAACCAGGAACCCTCAGGTTGGGGCGGTATAGCTCGGTTGGTAGAGCGGCCGTGCCAGCAACTTGGGGGTTGCAGGTTCGATCCCCGCTTCCGCCATCCTAGTCACTGCCGTTGTGTCCTTGGGCAAGACACTTTACCCACCTGCTCCCAGTGCCACCCACACTGGTTTAAATGTAACTTAGATATTGGGTTTCACAATGTAAAGTGCTTTGAATCACTTGAGAAAAAGCGCTATATAAATGTAATTCACTTCACTTCACTTCAGGTTGCTGGCACGGCCACTCTCCCAGCCGCGCCACGCCGCCCCGGTTCAATTTCTTTTTCCGCCAGCGCATCGCCTACCCGTCCTGTCTCCATGTTTACTTACAATGATCCCCTCATGTGTGTAACCCAGGTAACCCGCGACGGCGGGAGACCCTGGACACAAAGACACGTAAAGCGGCGTCATGTCGCAAAATCGAAAGAGAAATGCGAGCCTACATGTCAACGCATCCTTTTCTTTGTAAGAAAATATTGTTTTCTCTCCCGTTTGACAGCAAATACACTTACTGAATGTGCAATTATTGTTGTTGTTACTATGAATCATCTGATGGCACAAGCCCTATGGATAAAATACAGCCTATCGCTTGAAACGAGAAAAATAGAAACGGCACTATAAAAAAAATTCTATCGTGCCCACAATATGTATCGTCATCAGTGTTGGGACTAACGCGTTACAAAGTAAGTTTCGGCGGTAACTAGTAATCTAACGCTGTCAATACGTGGTCCTTGGGGTTTGTTTTCCCGGAATGCAAAGGAAAGTTGGCGCGGGCAAGACGTGAATGTAAGTACATATTTTTATTTTAACACTAACAGACTACAAAAAGGAAGCAAACAAAAGGCGCGCACAATGGCGGAGAACAAACTTCACTAATGAAACAAAACTTGCACAAAGGCAGAAACTATGAACAATAAACAAAAACTTACTTGGCATGGAACTATGGAAGCATGAAGACAAACAGAGGTAGCAGGGGTGTCAGAAGAAGCATGGTATGAAAGGATAGATAATGTCACCCGGGCGAACAACAGAAACAGACCGGCTTAAATAGCAGTGACATGATCAGTGAAAACAGGTGCATGACTCAAAACGTGAAACAGGTGCGTGACATGACAGGTGAAAACTAATGTTTTGCTATGGTGACAAAACAAACAAAAGTGCACAAAGAGTCCAAAAACAAAACCGAACATGACTAAAACAAAACATGATCACACAGACATGACAAACGCGTTATTTTTTATATTCAGTAACTCAGTTACCGTTACTACATGACGCGTTACTGCGTTATTTTACGTAATTTTTTATGTAGTATCGGCTAGAAACAGAAGATCTGAGTATGAGATAGTCTCACTTCTTTTCATTTGTCGAGCACAAAGAAAAGAACATTTTAGTTAAATGTAAGTTGTGTCTTGGATCAAAGATCCCGTCTACTGCCCAAAACAACAATTCAAATCTGCATAGTTAGGCTTTGTGTATGTCACGTGTGCCTTCCTTAGGTGAAGCCAGGTTTACAGCTATGTTGTTATGATGCGGTTTGTTACTTACTGTATGTATGTTGCAGCTATTTAAAATAGTTTTGTCAATTTGTTCTGGCCTGAAATAAATTGGCCCTTTGAAACACATCTTTGTCTTTGTGTGTTGTATGTAGAGCACATTGCTTAGCAGAGTTCAGTGATGCAAATGCATGTCAAGTTGATCAACACATTGTATTATTCTCCAGTGCAATAACAGTACTGAAATGAAGGCTAAAAGGGCATTAATGGGAGCTTTAAAAAAAAAAAAAGTAACTAAATAGTTACTTTTCATAGTAACACATTACTTTTTGGTGTAAGTAACTGAGTTAGTAACTGAGTTACTTTTGAAATAAAGTAACTAGTAACTAACTAACAAAACACTGATCGTCATATCGACCAGCACCGGCTCTTGTTGTACGGAGGAACTTTGGACACTGTAATCACTTTGGCAGATCATTGCACTGACGTTTGAACCTGGCTAGCAAACATAGAACACTGGGGTCCAAACTGGGGATTTACGTAACAGACGTTCCTCAAGGACCCTGCATTAGGTCCTCTCATTTTTGGTAGTTACAATTTTTTTTCTTTATGTGATTTATCTAACTCAGGTGGTGCTGTAGCAGTTGTTTACTTTAGATGCAGTCAGAATTTATTATTTCTGCTAGAGGTTCCATTTTAGGTCCTCTTTTTCGTCATTTGGGTTATTCAACCGGTGGCCCACAAATTCACAGTGACATGTTATTTACATGTGCTCATGGATGTGTTGTCAAAACCACATATCATATGACCTCATAAACTATTTTTAGAGTAAACAGGAAGGATCTGTTTAAAATCCAGTGGTGCCAGAGCTTACACAAACTACAGAATAGGACATTCGTCGAGGCAGGAGACATCTTTTTACAGTAACTCATTTTTATTTGGGATTATTTTTGGATTTAAACACGTGGATGGCAATAGTTTAGGACTGTGCCAGGCGTAACGTGATACAATTAGCAGCTTGTCATTATGTGGGATTGTGTTGTAGTGTGTGCGCGCTCATTAGTTGCCAGATGGTTTGTTTACTCGCATCTGATTCAGGCCAAATTTCACCTCCAGTGAACTTGGCATTGACAGGAAGTGTGTCGCAGTTGAAGCGGTATGCAATAAGAGTCAATCAACCAGCTGCAAGCCTTCTTTCACCTGGCTTTTTCCGAGAATAATGTGGAGGTGAAAGTTGAAAACGACACTTTGACCCCAGCAGACAAACATCATGGCGCACTAGAGTGACCTTTTCACGGCTTCCACAGAAGCAGCGTGTAGTTGCAGGACAAGTTTATCCACTTGAGTCTAATTTCTTTTTAGAAGCGTATCTTCCTGCTGCCGGCAAACACTTCACCAAGTTAACAAACAAAATTAGGCACCCTCTGAAAATAAATAGCAGCTCTGGGGTGAACAGAGAACTACGAGAAACAGAGTAAGCTCTTCCCTAAACCACGATATAACCTGCATTTAACGCACATTTTCATGCTGCTGCAGCACTACCGAGAGAAAGACTGTTTTAACAGTCTTTTCTAAGACTGTTAAAACATGTGAGATTCACGGGCAACTATTTCAATGAGATGCACTGGGAAAGAAGGGTAAAATACGGGCCAGGGGCCTCATGTTCAGAGAGATGCACGGCTTTCCTACTAAATATGGACGTACGATCAAATCTGGAAAATGGCGTAGGCCAGTAAAAATTCTGATGTATGAAAGTTTTTGAACGCACAAAATCCATGCACTTTGTGACTTTTTCGCACACTCTTGGCATTCTCTCGATGAGCTTCAAGAGGTAGTTACCTGTAATGGTTTTCACTTCACAGGTGTGCTTGAAGCTCATCGAGAGAATGCCAAGAGTGTGCAAAGCAGTAATCAGAGGAAAGGGTGGCTATTTTGAAGAAACTAAAATATAATTATGTTTTCAGTTATTTCACCTTTTTTTGTTAAGTACGGTACATACAGTAACTCCACATGTGTTCATTCATAGTGCTGATGCCTTCAGTGACAATCTACAATGTAAATAGTCACGAAAATAAAGAAAACGCATTGAATGAGGAGAAGGTGTGTCCAAACATTTGGCCTGACCGGCCCCACGCAGCCAGGCCGGCCAGCGACAGGAACCCCAGAGCCCGGCCCACCGTGCCGCCCGTAAGAGCCAGCAGCAGGCCGCAGACAGACGCACCCGGCAGAGGACAAGGCACGAGAGAAGCAGGGGACAGCCAGACCTCAAGCCAGCGAGAGACCACACCCCACACGGGCAGAAAGGCTGGACACCCGCCCGGGGGGGCCCAGAGACTCCCCGCAACCGGACGGGAAGACCGCCCCCGCCCCACCAGCAACCGGGCCACCACGAGCCAACCCCCCACCCCCGGAGAGCACGGCGCGGCCCACCCCCGGCCACCCCACCCAAGCCGACCAACGCAGGACCGCCCAGCACGGGGCCACGGGAACCACCCACCCCACCCGCAGGGACCCCAACGATGGAGATGGAACAACCAGCAACCACCCTGCCGAGTTACCCCCCGAGGGAGGGGAAAAATAAAAAATGATATTAATAAAATATATAAAAAAATCAATAAATCAATACATTAATAAATAATAATAATAATTATTATTATATATTTAAAAAATAAATAAAAAAAGAATTAAAAGAAGATCACAGACATGCTGACACACAAGGTCACTACCCCAGCAGCTGGCCGACTCGCAGCACCTCGGAATACCTTGCAGCACCAAGCTACCACAATAGATGCGGGGACTAGACCCAGCAGGCCACAACCAAGACGGGCACCCGGAAGGGATGGACGGTGGACCCAGGAGCTCCAGAAACGCAGTCCGGATTCACAGTCACACACACACACACACACACACACACACACACAACAACAACAAACTTTCTTTAAAACATTTATTCAGCATTTTTTAACTTTAGAAAGTTATATGGTTGAAACCGATACTGATGCCAAAAAACATAAAAATAGATGGGAAGTCCTCAAATGCTTATTTTGAAAATGTGATTTTGTTTATAGATTATATGCAATTTGTTGTTGTGTTCCCTAATTTGAGTGTACATAAATGAAGGTGTGTGTTGCTGAGCTTGACCTGGACATAATCTGGACTAGACCTGGTTTTAAGAACCCTTTAAACAATCTAGTTTAATTGACAACCTGGTCTGGTGAAGATAATGTCCTTTATTTAAAAAAATAAATAAAAAACATTTTCTTGAACAAAAAAGAAATGACAATAAAATAAAAACAGTTACATAGAAACTAGTAATTGATGAAAATGAGTAAAATTAACTGTTAAAGGTGAGCACTATTAGTGTACCAGCAGCACACACAATCAAGTGTGCTTACGGACTGTATCCCTTGCCGACTGTATTGATATATAATGTAGCAACCAGAATATTAATAACAGAAGGAAACAACCCTTTTGTGTGAATGAGTGAGAATGAGTGTAGTGCACAGTGCAACTTACAGTACACATGACTTGTGAAAAAGTGATGGGCGCCGGCGAGCTGTTTGGTCTGATGATCAATAAAGACGTCCCTTTAACTTCAGGACATGTTTTAATGTACTGCACTATTTCCAATTCTACTCTCCACAGACAGATCCACGTCTGTAGAAAAGTAGAAAGAAGGGGAAAAGGATGGAGTTCACGCACTTCCTAATTATTGTTAAATATTGATTATACATTATAAGCAGTGTGTTGCAAAAGTATTCACCTTGAGTGTTTTTATAAATTAAATCATGGTCAATTTGATTTAGAAGAATTTGCAAAGAAATGTAATTTGTGTCAAACTGAAAACAGATTATTACAAGTTAGTGTAAATTAATTACAAATATTTATGGTAAAGTAAACGACTGCATACATATTCAGCCCCCTCCATGTCAGAATTTAGTACTAGAAGTGAACACCTGGGGCTTCATGTATCAAGCTTGCGTTCGCACACAGACGCGTGCGACATTCAGACTCGGCCACGTTTGATTTTAACAATGCAGGACACAAAAAACTATTTTTTTCGCCATTGAATTTAAAGCTTCATATTCATATTAATATTTGTGAGCACATACACTATATCGCCAAAAGTATTTGGTCACCTGCCTTGACTCATATGAACTTGAAGTGCCATCCCATTCCTAACCCATGGGGTTCAATATGATGTCGGTCCACCTTTTGCAGCTATTACAGCTTCAACTCTTCTGGGAAGGCTGTCCACAAGGTTGCGGAGTGTGATTGTAGGCATTTTTGACCATTTTGACCAAAGGCGCATTGGTGAGGTAACACACTGATGTTGGTCGAGAAGGCCTGGCTCTCAGTCTCCGTTCTAATTCATCCCAAAGGTGTTCTATCGGGTTCAGGTCAGGACTCTGTGCAGGCCAGTCAAGTTCATCCACACCAGACTCGGTCATCCATGTCTTTATGGACCTTGCTTTGTGCACTGGTGCACAGTCATGTTGGAAGAGGTAGGGGCCCGCTCCAAACTGTTCCCACAAGGTTGGGAGCATGGAAATGTCCAAAATGTTTTGGTATCCTGTAGCATTTAAAGTTCCTTTCACTGGAACAAAGGGGCCAAGCACAACTCCTAAAAAACAACCCTACACCATAATTCCTCCTCCACCAAATTTCACACTCGGCACAAATGTAGCGTTCTCCTGGCAACCTCCAAACCCAGACTGGTCCATCAGATTGCCAGATGGAAAAGCGTGATTCATCACTCCAGAGAAGGCGTCTCCACTGCTCTAGAGTGAAGTGGCGATGTGCTTTACACCACTGCATCCAACGCTTTACATTGGACTTGGTGATGTATGGCTTAGATGCAGCTGCTCGGCCATGGAAACTAGGGATGTCCGATAATGGCTTTTTGCCGATATCCGATATTGTCCAACTCCTTAATTACCGATACCGCTATCAACCGATACCGATATATACAGTCGTGGAATTAACACATTATTATGCCTAATTTGGACAACCAGGTATGGTGAAGATATTTAAAAAAATAAAATAAAATAAAATAAGATAAATAAATTAAACCATTTTCTTGAATAAAAAA
Organism: Nerophis lumbriciformis; assembly: GCF_033978685.3. NCBI lineage: Eukaryota > Metazoa > Chordata > Actinopteri > Syngnathiformes > Syngnathidae > Nerophis > Nerophis lumbriciformis. The sequence goes on along the minus strand of NC_084557.2, from coordinate 35,159,647 downwards.
GAAAGTAAAACAATATAAAAACAGTTACATAGAAACTAGTAATTAAAGAAAAATGTTAAAGGTTAGTACTATTAGTGGACCATCTCACGCACAATCATGTGTGCTAACGGACTGTATCCCTGCAGACTGTATTGATATATATTGATATATAATGTAGGAACCAGAATATTAATAACAGAAAGAAACAACCCTTTTGTGTGAATGAGTGTAATGGGAGAGGGAGGTTTTTTGGGTTGGTGCACTGATTGTAAGTGTATCTTGTGTTTTTTATGTTGATTTAATAAAAAAAACCACAAAAAAAAACCGATACCTTAAATAAAAAAAACTTGATACCGATAATTTCCGATATTACATTTTAAAGCATTTATCGGCCGATAATATCGGCAGACCGATATTGTCGGACATCTCTAATGGAAACCCATTCCATGAAGCTCTCTGCGTACTGTACGTGGGCTAATTGGAAGGTCACATGAAGTTTGGAGCTCTGTAGCAACTGACTGTGCAGAAAGTCTTTGCACTATACGCTTCAGCATCCGCTGACCTCTCTCTGTCAGTTTACGTGGCCTACCGCTGAGTTGCTGTTGTTCCCAAACTCTTCCATTTTCTTATAATAAAGCCGACAGTTGACTTTGGAATATTTAGGAGCGAGGAAATTTCACGACTGGATTTGTCGCACAGGTTGCATCCTATGACAGTTCCACGCTGGAAATCACTGAGAGGGCCCCATTCTTTCACAAATGTTTGTAGAAACAGTCTCCACGCCTAAGTGCTAGAGTTTATACACCTGTGGTCGGGCCAAGTGATTAGGACACCTGATTCTGATCATTTGGATGGGTGGCTAAATACTTTTGGCAATATAGTGTATATTATTTCATATGGGCGGTCATTTCGCCACCTGTTGCTGTCAAAAAGTGATCATGTGACTCCTTGGCCACGCCAGGCAGACAGCAGACAGCAGCAGCAGGTGGTCGCGACATGACGATGTCACTTATGCCACTGCTCCCGCAAGAAGCTCCTCCTGTGTTGTATTATTAAATTGAGTGATCAAACAAGAGTCAAAATCATTGTGTATCATTTGTGACATCCTTGGGCGTTCACATGAAACTAATCTGTAGAAACTGAAGCAACATAATTTGCGACAACAAATATTTTATATTGAGGTAATCAGTCAAGCACCTCTTGTAAAGTTTTACGTATCACTGTAGCAACCCTCAGTTTTGGCCACATAACTCAATCTTCTTCTTTCTTCCTGACACAACCATTTCTTTTTCACCCCGCCTGTGTTCAGTACTGGGAGACCCAGCAAGGACATGCTGACAGTCCTTCTGCGGTTTGCTCCAAACAGGACAAAGAAGCGCCTCCTACTGACTTGTGATTGGTCAGACTGTACATGCTGCATATGTTAAAAGAAGGTGTGGTCTGCACGCCCAGACCACACCCCCTTATAAACACGCATATCCTACTAGTGTACCGTGAGATATTGTCTGGTGTGCCGTGGGAGAAGATGTCATTTCACCTAATTGGGTTAAAAATATTTTTTGCAAACCAGTAATTACAGTCCGCAAATAATGTGCCGTTGTTGAGTGTCTGTGCTGTCTAGAGCTTGGCAGAGTAACCGTGTAATACTCTTCTGTATCAGTAGGTGGCAGCAGGTAGTAATTGCTTTGTGGATGTCGGGAACATGGTTTGTCGCGATCACAATATGCAGACAGTGTATCTAACGCTTAAACCAAAAATAAAGAAAAGGCGAGTGCCCCTAAGAAAAGGCATTGAGGCTTAGGGAGGGCTATGCAAAACAAAACTAAAACTGAACTGGCTGCAAAGTAAACAAAAACAGAATGCTGGATGACAGCAAAGACTTACAGCGTGTGGAGCAGCAGACGGCGTCCACAAAGTACATGACATGACAATCAACAACAAAATAGGAAACACTACACACAGGAAAACACCAAAAAACTCAAAATAAGTCACGGCGTGATGTGACAGGTGGTGACAGTACACCTACTTTGAGACAAGAGCTATAGTGATGCATGCTTGGTTATGGTTTGAATTTATATCCAACAATTGCGAGAACGGCATTTTACTGTCAATATCGGCTGCTGAGTTTCATTTTCTTATGTTTTCTTCTAGTGGTGTGCCTCGGGATTTTTCCAATGAAAAAAATGTGCCTTGGCTCAAAAAAGGTTGAAAAACATTGTCCTACTGAAAGTAGCTAATGAGGACTCAGTAGGAGGTGCTTCTTTCTCCTGCTATGGAAAACAACACACAGGGACCCATCCCCAAAAGGACGACCATCCCCAGTATGATACGTACAGCTTTAGAAGACTCTCCCTTATAGACGGCTTCGGATTGTTGGTGAAAGTATCCCACAATGCATTGCCAGAAGCCATACTGGAAGGCGAGCAATACTGTGAGTCGTTAGATAAGAAGTCCCTTCGTCGTTATAAAGGGGAAAACAGCTGTAATTGGATGCAAGGATTCGTACAAGATCGACAAGTCCGAGTGCAGCAGAGACCACCACATCTTCCCTAATGTCTCATACCCGAACTTTGTAAACGAATAATTTTTCACCTTGAAGGACTTACACAATGATAAGAGTCTAGAAAGTTATGACCTGCATGCTGGTACCAGCGAGCTTTTGTGAAAGTTAATTTTATCCAAACATGCCAGCGCTATACGAAAGACTTTGATTCTTGTTTGATTACTCAACGTAAAAGTTATTACAATATACAGGCGAGGACTGTCGTAGTTGTACAGTACGTGACAGAGTCGGCCCCCAGCCCTCCACACGTCCCCGTGGGCCGCCACCCGCTTCTACCCACTGGAGTCACAGGAAGACATTGTGGTGAAGTGATCACCAAGATCAGGGGTGTCAAACTCAAGGCCCGGGGCCGGATCTGGCCAGCGACATCATTTTATCTGGCCCGCAAACACCTGTAAATGATATGTGTCACTAAAGTACTTAATATTTTCTCACTTGATGCAATTGATTCTTTTCATTTTGACAGAAAAAATATATGCACTGCTTGAAATTGCATACCTTTTTAAACTTTAATAGTATCCAATATTGCAACAAATATTACAGTATATTATCATGCTTCCCAAATATGTTTTTGTCTAATTAAAAATACTTAACTTTACAGCAAACTACCCATCAAATTAATAAAAATGGCAATACATTTTACATTGTTCTTTGCAGCATATTACTGTAAATTGAAAAAAACTACTACTGTTTTTTGCGTTAAAATTCTGCTGACTGCGCTGCCAATTTTTGACTGTAAAATCTACAGTTGTTATTTTTAACGGTGTATATGGTATGAATGGAAAAACGATACATTTGTTTCTACCGTAGAAAAACTGGCAGCTAAGTTGCCAGAATAAAAAAAGAACGTGTGCTGTTTTTCCATTAACAATTTAATGATGTACATTTTTTTTTTACATTTAACACAAATTCTGGCAACTAAGCTGCCAGCTTTTTCCGTAAAACCCCGAAAAAAACAGTGGTACTGTTTTTCCATTTACCGTAAAATGTTGTAAAAAATAAAAAAATATATTTTACAGTAACATTTTGTAAATGTAAAAAGTTTTTACTGTAAAATCGACAGTCTATTGAAAACAATTCTTATAATAAATGATGAAATCCAGAGGCAAATTCATACATTATTCACTGTTACAAGCGACCCTCTGATGGCAGCCTTAACTGTCATGTGGCCCTCAATGAAAACCAGTTTGACATTACTAAACAGCCTCACAAATATTAATATAAACATGATACATTAAATGCATTGGCGAAAATGTGAATTCTGCGTCTCAGCCTCCACCTTTTTACACTGTTAAAATCAAACGGGGGCTAAGGGGATTGTTCATATGTCTCTGATGTGCACATCAATCAGTCTAACGAGTAACAGTTGGCACTTTTTTATGTGATCTGTTACCTAGCATCACTTAGGATGAAAATGTACATACGCTAGATATGTACATTGTCGCCTCACATATGTCGTGAGGCAGCGCAGTCAACATCAGTTTTGATACAACTCAACTTTACCGTGACAAAAGGTGTAGTGCAGGTTTTTGTGCATTCGCAAGATTTGTACATGTCGCCTCTGGGCCTTCATTGCTCCAAACTTTGTCATGTTGCTGTGGAATTGGGAGTGAAGATGCTGAATTTCCCCCAGGGATCAATAATGTACTTTCTATTCTATGTCTTTTGAAGTCTGGCCGCAAGTTCTCCATTGGATTAAGATCTGGGATTTGACTTGGTCCTTCTAAAATAGAACATTTATTGTTGAACCAGTTCTGCATAACATTTGGGGTCACGGGTCTTATGGAAAATAAATCTCAAGGATTCAGTGCAGCTGTTGTGCCACACCGTGTTTCTAAAGGGGTTCTCCACCACACATCTGTAGAAGCTCCTAAGGATGGAGCTCCCTAGTCCCTACTGGGCCTTCTTCAGCAGACAGGAAGTTGAAGTTCTTTTGCAGGCTGGACCAGATTGCTACCTTTACCACCCTTTCACACCTGCTCCTGAGGTTCATCCCCACAACATGATGTTGCCACCACTATGCTTCAAGATGGTGATGGCTTAATTGTTGTCTCATTAGACCAAAGAACCTTCTAGTTTATTTGGGCAATTACCATATGAGATTTTAACAGTAGGTTTCAATTTGCCACTTTCTCATTCAGCTGGGACTGGTGAAGAACCTATGCAAGTTGTGCATGTACTTAACTTCTTCAAAGTGGAGGTCCCGGTGGCCTCCCTTCTTTTTGCCCAATCACTCAGCTTGTGTCATTTTATTACCTGTTCTGTGTTATATGTGCTTTATGTTGCACCATTGCACCAAGAAAAATTCCTAGTTTGTGAACCCGTTCTCAAACAATGGCAATAAAAACTATTCTGATTATGATTCTTGTGAATGCGGCCAGCTCTAGGCACATTTGAAAAAGTGCCATATCTTTCCATTTCCAAATAAAGGATTTAATTGAACTCTGTTGGCTGGCTAGTGAGTTATTTGGAACCTCCCCCTTCCTAAGCTTGTTGCTTGGAATGTTCTTTTGTCTTCAACCAGAAACTGCACTGCTGCAGACACAGGTGTTTTTATTCTACAATCACCTGATACTCGGGTGATCTCCATTTCACCAATTGTGACGCTGCAGGCATCAATTATCCTAATTTCCTGTTTTGAAGCCGCACCTACCCAATTGTTGGACAAATTCCCTTTTGCACCTTTTTTTTTTTTTACACTGAATTTATGTAACTGAGTTTTTTGCATTTGAATTTTGTGAACAGAATTTTTTTACATGAAATTATTCTGGACAATTACCGGTACTTGTGTTGAAAAATTCAGTGTTTTAATATTCAGTGTACAAAATTCACCATAAAAAAAATCAGTGTATAAAAAGTTTAGTGTAAAAAAATCTGTGTATAAAAACTCAGTGTATAAAATAAATCAGTGTAAAAAAAAATTCAGTCTTCAGTGTAAAAAAAAAAAAAAAAAAACTGTTGAAAAATTCAGTGTTGTAAAATTTGCTGTTTCACAAAGCAAGACTTACTTCCGGTAAATTAAGACTGAAGCAATCGATCCTGTCTCAGAACCAGCCAATGAGGTGTCAAGTATGAAGTCACATGACACAGGTTTTGCAAATCAGCATTAAAAACGGCAGTTAACTGGGCTACCTGGGTATAATACAACATAATAAACACTTCAAAGCGGATATTTTCAAACTATAGAAATGATTCCAATGGTTAGAATCTAAATCTTTGAGTGACATACGAAGCTCTAGGAACGAGCAGAGTGGGCGGGTCTAGTTTACAGAGCAAAAAAGCCATAGTGAGTGTCAGACGGAGGCAAATTTCTACAGTGAAGTTCTGCATAACAGTGATATTATATCGAATACATGGATGTGTTTTACCCTTTGTGTTCATGTTTTGCCGTGGTTGTTGCATCTTTGTCGATTATAAAAGATGTCGATCAAGGAGGTGGTCTGCAGTAGAGGAGCAAAGTTAATATATTCTCAATATTCAGTGTTTTATTGTTCATAGTTAATACTGTAAATCCCACATTCTGTATGTTTATCTATATTCTGACTATCCGATAATTCATTAAAAAAATATTCCATTTTGGGGTTGGTCTGTTTTGTTTTTCACTGAATTTGACACAGAATGTACATGAAAATATGGAATGTGGGATTTATTTATGAACAATAAAACACTGAAAATGTCAAATATATGAACGTCACTCCTCTACTTCCAAGGCCACCTCCTTGATCGACATATTTTATAATCAAGCAAGAACACCAAAGATGCAACAACACAACGAAAAATGAAGGCAAAAGGGTCAAAAACCTCCACATATTGAATATAATATCACTGTTCTGCTAAATTGGCCTTAGTGTGTGAATGTTGTCTGTCTATCTGTGTTGGCCCTGTGATGAGGTGGCGACTTGTCCAGGGTGTACCCCGCCTTCCGCCCGATTGTAGCTGAGATAGGCTGCAGCGCCCCCCGCGACCCCAAAGGGAATAAGCGGTAGAAAATGGATGGATGGATGTTCTGCAGAACTTTGTTGTAGAAATTTGCCTCCGTCTGGCACTCACATTTGCGAAGTCTCTGGCTTGTTGCTGGCCCGCCCACTCTGCCCTGTGCCTCCTCTGCATGAAGCAGTGCTTCCTATGGTCACCATAGTAACCCGTATGTCACTCAAAAGTGCAGATTCTAACCACTGGACTTTGAAAATATCCAGCGGGCCGTGTTGAAATGTTAATTATGTTGTATTATGCCCAGGTAGCCCAGTTAACTGCCTTTTTTTATGCTGTTTTGCAAGACCTTCAACCCTAGACTAACACCCTCCCCCCTCCACATTCCACCTCCCCGGATTGTAAATAACCAAATGTAAATAATCAAATGCATTTCTAATGTATATACTTGTTCTTATGCTATATGAACTCACTATCTTCTCTGCTCGCTGTACATATCCTACCAAGTTAGACCTACACTGTTTCAATGCCCATTTCTCTGATGATGCAATTGTTGATGACTGAAGTGCTGATATCAACCAAACCCTCCTCATCCCACCCCTCGGATTGTAAATAATGTAAATAATTCAATGTATATACTATGCTGATAGTATATATTTATACCATGAATTGATTAACGTGGACCCCGACTTATTGTACCATTTAGTGGTCAATTGTACAGAATATGTACTGTACTGTGCAATCTACTAATAAAAGTTTCAATCAATCAATCAAACCTGTGTCACGTGACTTCAAACTTGCCACCCCATTGGTTGGTTTTGAGACAGGGTCGATTGCTTCATCCTTAATTGACTGGAAGGGAGTTTTCCTTTTTGAAGGAGCTTTTATTTTAGTCACTAAATTTTAAAACACAGAATTTTTAAACACTCGCATTTTGCTGGTAACAATTTTTTTTGTCCTGACAATTTCATGGGAAAAAAAATTCAGCTCACAGGATTCAAACGCAAACAATGTAGTTACATGTTAATTCAGTAGCACTGGCGTTGTTAGGCCTATTTTAGGGGACTTTATATATATATATATATATACATACATACATACATACATATACAGTATATATATATACATGCGTATATATATATATATATATATATATATATATATATATATATATATATATATATATATATACACACACACATATATATATATATATATATATATATATATATATACACACACACACGCATATATATATATATATATATATACACATATATATATATATACATATATATATACATATATATATATATATATATTTCTTGTTGATGCTGTAAACAAAATGTCACTGTGCAAACCCATGTTTGTTGTTGTACTGAACACAGATTGAAAATAAACCGACTGAAATAATAATAATAATAATAATAACAATGAATAATTTCTAAGTCTTTGTTAGCCGTTTGTGAAGTTTTTGCTCGTGCGCTACGTTCGCTCGCTTCCCGTGCATCTCCTGGGGGTTAAGCCCACCCTGTCCTTAAAAGCTGGTGACGCCCCTGTTCAGTAGTAAAGACACAAATTAACAATGCCCACGTGGGGATTAGCCGCATTAGTGTTGTGATTAGAGAAGTATTTGAGACTAATCTGGATAATAACTGGACGTAGAAAACTCTTATTTCTCAGTTTAGCCCGGGAGCTTTGTTTATTTTTTTTTACCTCCTGGTCGAACACGGGCATTTTCTCTACTTCCGGTTAGTGAAGCGCAATACATCCTGTTACAGCAGTAAGGATACAGACTTTCACAATAAAGGTTTAAGCAGTAAACATTACAATTAGCACACATTAAAACACAAAATATTTACACAGGCACTTGTGTTCATTCATAAATTTAACAAAATACACGGCATTAAGTAGCATACCAGGAAGCGCTGTCTTTGGCTCAAGTCGCCTTCTTCGGTGCGTGACGGTTTTCACTTTCAGGGCCTGTTAGTAATGCTGGATTCACGGGTTTTTCCTTTTTCAGATAGTCGAGTCAATCTTCTTTGGCTTTGGGGTCCGTCGTGTGCATTTTAACTTACTGACCCAAAAGCAATGACACGGTTTGGCCGACAGGTGAGTTGTGTCCACATTGAAGTTGTATTTAACAGTGGGGGAAGAGAGGGAAATGGCGTTACTGGTGTTCCTAATATAATGACCTTGAAGGCAGAGAGACATGCGTGGAAATAAAAGTCAAGTGTGATTGTGTGTGAATGTGCTGCCACTCTTCAGGGACGGACATGCTCTATCACAGTGGTCCCCAACCACCGGTCCGTGACGCATTTGCTACCGGGCCATAGAGAAACATTAAATAATTAATAAGCAACTGCATTTTCTCCGACTTAACTTTCGCCTGTCCCACTCGACCAGACCTGGGCACTCTGCGGCCCGCGGGCCACATCCGGGCCTTTGTGCGTCCCTGTCCGGCCCGTGTGAGGCCAATCATAAATTACAAAATAAATTTAAAAAAGTATCTATGTCGAGTGTGCAATACAACGGTGCTGCTTTTGTTTTGAAAAGCGTTATTTGTATTACTTCCGTGTGGGCGTATGCGCGTGTGTAATTGTGAGTGAATGTGAACAGCGGCAATCACAAATTACAAAATAAATTTTAAAAAACATCTATGTTGTGCGTGCAATACAACTGTGCTGCTTTTATTTTGAAAATTGTTATTTATGGACGTATGTCCGGGTGTAACCTGTGAGTGAAGGTGCACAGCAACAAGTGATGCCCAGTTACCACCAAGATGTCAGCTCACGCTAAAAAGAGAAAAGTTGATGACGAATGGCGTGTTTTCAACAAGACATGGACTGCCAAGTATTTCCTTACATAAATGAAAGGTAAAGCCGTGTGCTTAATTTGTGGTACACAGGTTGCTGTGTTTAAAGACTAGAATTTGAATCACCACTACACGACGAAGCACGAGGAAAAATACCGGAATCTGTCTGATGAAGAGCGCGCAAGAGAGGCTGATGAGTTGATGGTAAAACTGCAAACCCAACAAGGACTTTTTGCCATATTTCACACCCCCAGAGATACAGCTGTCAGGACAAGTTTTGTAATTTCTCACAAAATCGCCAGAAAAAGTAAGGCGTTTTCTGACGGAGAGTTTTTTTAAGGAGTGCTTATTGGACTCTGTTGCGCGGATATGCCTGGAGACTTTGACTGTTTTTCGCTGGCTTTGGATAAGAGCTGCGATGTATGTAACACCGCCCAGCTGCTCATCTTCTTACGTGGGATAACTGCAAACTTTCAAATCACGGAGGAGCTGGCAGCCATACAGTCAATTAAAGAGACAACCACAGGTAATGACTTGTTCACATAGGTAAATGTGTGTTTGGACATGTTAGGACTGAAATGGGACAAGCTGGCAGGTGTGACAACAGATAGTTGTCCAAATCTGACGGGGAAAAATGTTGGATAATGCAGGATAAAGTGACAGAAATTAACCCTGTGCAGAAATGGACATTTTTGCATTGTATTATACATCAGGAAGTGTTGTGTAAGACAGTGTTGAAAATAAAACCGTCAAAAGCAATCTGCTTTTGTATAAAGTTAAGTTAAGTTAAATGAAATTATTATTATTATTATTATTTATCTTACGGTATAGCAAAAATAATATTGAGCAAAATTTAATTTAAATATTGTCGATGTGGCCCTCCAGCTGTGCTCGGGTTGCTCATACGGCCCCCGGTAAAAAAATTAATTGCCCACCCCTGCACGAGACACACCAATAAGCTTGTTCATACATGCACAATAAAACTCCTCATAGGAAGTTGCCATTTGTTATAACTTTGTGACATGATACGAAGCACATTAATGAACATACAAAATATAAATGTGACAGATTGTAGCCAAAGGCTGATTTCCATCTGCATCTCATTGCAAAGAAACAAGCCCGGGGCTCCCACTAATTCAGCGTTATAGTGAGTTGTATTTTTCATGCCCCTTTTTTTGCTGTATTTTTATCTGGCACAAGTGGAAAGCCGGTCCCTGAAAATTATGCCTACATTAAAACCGGTCCGTGGTGCAAAAAAGGTTGGGGACCACTGCTCTATCACACTGGAAAAATCCATAAATTAGCTGGAACACTATATAAAGCGTATGGTTCCAAAAAGTAGCAGTTTTCTGCTAAATTAGGTTGACACTAGTGTTGTTCCGATGTACCGGTACCAAAATTATTTCGATACTTTTCGGTACTTTTCAAAATAAACCTTTTCAGAGGCGGTATAGTACTGAATATGATTCATTAGTATCGCGGTACTATACTAATACCGGTATACCATACAACCCTAGTAGACACAAAAAAGGGGGTGAAACTTACTTTTTAGCTCAACACCAGTTGGCAAAAAATAGTTTTCACTTTGACGTGAAAGTTTTTTCTTTCATTCCCATCAAAAACTCCAAACTAAATTGACCATGATTTGAATGATAAAGGCAATAAAAGGTGAATAATTTTGCAAGGCACTGTATATGACAACGTGTACTGGAGCAACACTACTAAAGTAGGTTTTACACTCACCCGTTCATTTGGCACTGCAGGTTATTGGCACAGGGGCAATTGTCGCGAGGACCCTCCTGATCCCAGGCCAGCATGTCCATCAACAGGTTGGGTTGGTTCAGGCAGGATTCCCCTTTTCCTGGTTTGGGGTTGCACACCGGGAATAAAAGCTCTGCAGAGAAACAAGTGGGTGGGTGAACAACACAGGGCCAGACATTTGAAGACAGTTTCTGCAGTTTTTCCAAAACCAAACTGAAGTGTTTTAAGATTCCTAGGAGTGTGAGAACTTCTGGCTGAGCATGCTCGGTGCTACAAGGCGTGCTTAGTGGGGATGTCGTGGAAATGTGACCTTTTTGTTCATATTTTATTGGCACTTTTGCTAACACCAGCCTTCAACTTTACCATACTTTTTACTGGCCTGTCGTTTATTAGCTCATCATCTACGCCAGATATCAGCATCCCATTATATTCCACAAATTCAATCAGATTCAGGTATGGTTACTGATGATATTGAGATCAATAATGTATTTAGGAAGTTTTGTGCGTCCCGTAACTCATCTTCTCATTGTTCTACTCCTGAGCTTGATATATATTTTTTGCCTCAGTTGATCAGTCTGCTGCGGTAGAGTTAGAGCAGTGTTGTTCTACCTTTTCTGAGCCAAGGCACATTTTTTTCATTGAAAAAATCCCAAGGCCCACCACCAGCAGAAAACAAACAATGAAACTCAGCAGCTGATACTGACAGTAAAAAGTTGTTCTCGCAACTGTTGGATATGACTTTAAACCATAACCAAGCATGCATCACTATAGCTTTTGTCTCAAAGTAGGTGTGACGTATTCAGAGTTTTTTGGTGTTTTCACCGGCGTCACCGCTAACAAAAGCTAACGTTCCTCAATGTAAACAAATGCCATGGGTGGATCTACACCTGACATCCACTGTAATGATACCAAGTACAAAAGCGTATCTAGTCGATACTACTATGATTATATCGATATTTTTTATCGTCACAAAATCCTTTTTAAAAATGTATATCATGTTTATAAACTCAGGAAATGCACATGAGGACTTTAATATGACCAATGTATGATTCTGTAATGACTTGGTATCGGGGTGATACCTAAAATTTGTGGTATCATCCAAAACTAATGTAAAGTATCCAAACAACAGAAGAATAAGTGATTATTACATTTTAACAGAAGTGTAGATAGAACATGTTAAACACGGAAAATAAGCAGATATTAACAGTAAATGAACAAGTAGATTAATAATACATTTTTTACAGCATTGTCCCTCATAATTTTGACAAAATAATAGAATGATAAATGACACAATATGTTACTGCATATGTCAGCAGACTAAATTAGGAGCCTTTGTTTACTTACATACTACTAAAAGACAAGTTGTCTTGTATGTTCACTGTAAGGCATACTTGCCAACCTTGAGACCTACGATTTCGAGAGGTGGGGGGTGGGGGGTGGGGGTGTGGTTAAGAGGGGAGGAGTATATTTACAGCTAGGATTCACCAAGTCAAGTATTTCATATATATATATATATATATATATATATATATATATAAAATAAATACTCAAGTATTTCATATATATGCGCCTTCCGCCCGATTGTAGCTGAGATAGGCTCCAGCGACCCCCGCGACCCCAAAGGGAATAAGCGGTAGAAAATGGATGGATGGATGGATGTATATATATATACTCAAGTATTTCATATGTGTATATATATATATACATACATATGTGAAAAACTTGACTTTTAGTGAATTCTAGCCATATATATATATATATATATATATACACACATATATATATATATATATATATACATACACATATATATATATATATATATATATATATATATATATATATATATATATATATATATATATGTAGTATAGCAGTTGTGCACTGCACTCTCTAAAAGCCCTAGATGTTATTGTCACATATGCATGTACAGTAGATGGCAGTATTGTCCTGTTTAAAAGTGTCACAACATTGCTGTTTACGGCAGACAAACTGCTTTATGGTAGACGAAAACGTGACTGCTTTTGTTGTGTGTTGTTACCGCGCTGGGAGGACGTTAATGAAACTGCCTAACAATAAACCCACATAAGAAACCAAGAACTTGCCCTCGATCATTCTACAGTTAACATGATTGGGAAGGCACACTGTTTATATTGTGGGAAAGCGGACGTGAAAACAGGCTGGCCGCTGTCGACACGTCACTCAGGTCCGAATGGAGCTGGAGGTGGCGTGGCCTCCAGCTCCGCCTGAATTTCGGGAGATTTTCGGGAGAAAATTTGTCCCGGGAGGTTTTCGGGAGAGGCGCTGAATTTCGGGAGTCTCCCGGAAAATCCGTGAGGGTTGGCAAGTATGCTGTAAGGAAGGGATAGTAGTTCTTTTAGAGTTGGGACACGATGGACAGATTCCGGCCAGAGAATCCTTTAATCATCTTTATTGCTGAAAGGTAGATGTGAATGTGTGTGTGGTTTAGTGTGTGTGTGTGTGTGTAACAACAACATATATACTGAACTTAACTATGCATGAACTTCAACAAGTTTCTAAGCTTCAAAGGCATAAATGGCGATTATGTGGTCTCTGTCGCCATCTAAAGGCCGCCATTGCAGTTGCAATGGCGTTAAATAAACTACACGTGAATGTAAACGCCGTCAACGAGACTAATTATCTCTCAATTGCCCCAAAAACATCTGAACTTAGCATATGATGCACCAAATATGTGCAGAAGTAGCAAGGCACGACATTCAATTCAAATACTGTAACAGTATGTGACAAAACTTACATTTAGTCGTCAACGCACACAAGGCTGGCTGCCACCATTGATTGAAACCGGCTATTCTGACGAAGACGTGCTTTAAAGAGGAAATTACGTCATAGATTGACCTATCAACTTAAAGGCATAGGAACATTACAAAACTGGTTAACGGCACACAATAGGCTTTCGTACATTCACTATTTTATTTAATGACTAAATTGTTCTTACATTGCAATAAGAAACATATGTTTAATGTACCGTAAGATTTTTTGTTAAAATAAAGCCAATAATGCAATTTTTTTGTGATCCCCTTTATTTCAAAAAGTATCGAAATACATTTTGGTACTTGTACCAAAATATTGGTATCAGGACAACCCTATTCCCAAGTTTTTAACTGAACTCAGGGTCCGGTATGGAGTTATTAGCCCTGTGCTACATGAAGTTCCCGTACCCATCATGGCCCCCCTGACACCTTATCAACTATTTGAGATGTTCCAAATTAAAGTACCGTATTTTCCGGACCATAGGGCTCACCAGATTATGAGGCGCACTGCCAATGAGCGGGTCTAATCAGGTCTATTTTCATACAAAAGGCGCACCGGATTACCGGATTATAGGGCGCATTAAAGGGGTCATATTTTTATTAATTTTTCTAAATGTAAAACACTTCCTTTAAAATACCATTACCCGGGAAGAGTAATGGTATTTTTTATTTTTATTTTTTTTTGTCATAAAAATGCGTGCTTACGGACTGTATCCCTGCAGACTGTATTGATCTAAATTGATATATAATGTAGGAACCAGAATATTAATAACAGAAAGAAACAACCCTTTTGTGCGAATGAGTGTGAATGAGTGAGTGAGTGACTAATTGTAAGTGTATTTTGTGTTTTTTATGTTGATTTAATAAAAAAAATAATAATAATAATAAAAATGTTTTATTTTTTTTAAATTTTTTTTATTTCTTGTGCGGCCCGGTACCAATCGATCCACGGACCGGTACCACTGGTCTACATAACATGTAATGGTGGTTCTTTGGTCAAAATGTTGCATAGATGATGTTTTACAGATCATTTTCAAGCCGCTTTCTGACAGTCGCTTCAGGATGCGCCGTTTTGTGGGCGGTCTTATTTACGTGGCTCACCTTCGGCAGCGTCTTTTCTCCGTCATCTTTGTTGTAGCGGTGTAGCGTGCAAGGACGGGTGTGGAAGGAGTGTCAAAAGATGGAGCTAACTGTTTTAATGATATTCAGACTTTACTTAAATCACTAACGGAGCAGCATCTCCTCATCCGTGGCTCATTAGTGCAACAATGTGTCCTGTGAAGAACTGTCTGACCGGAAGTCTCTAATAACTAAAGTTCCTTGGGTGAATAATGTAAACTCACTACACCGGTATGCTTTAGTGCTTTCATGGCGAGTTTACTGACAGTTATAAGTAAGAACTTTACACTACTTTATATTAGAAATGGCAACAGCGGAGGATGAATGTCACATAACTAGAAGATAGGGAAAAAGAAGAAGCTTATCGACTTCGGTGTCGTCACGGACTACAAAGGCGGACGCGTGCAAATTTTCAGGACTTATGCAGATCCCGAATACAGATCAGCAGGTACCAGAAGGTAAGAAAAGTTGCTTTTGCATAATAATGCGAAACAAAACGCCAGATAATATGTCTTACCAATATCCATTTCTCTGTTCTCAATTGTTGATGACTGATGATAACAACCAAACCTAACCCCCCCCCCCGCACCCCCCTCCACACCCCGGATTGTAAATAATTCAATGTGATTATCTTGTGTGATGACTGTATTATGATGATAGTATATATCTGATAGTATATATCTGTATCATGAATCAATTTATGTGGACCCCGACTTAAACAAGTTGAAAAACTTATTGGGGTGTTACCATTTAGTGGTCAATTGTACGGAATATGTACTTCACTGTGCAACCTACTAATAAAAGTCTCAATCAATCAATCAATCAAACCTTATACACACACCATAATAACACTCATATGTTGAAGCACAGTACAATCCATCAAGCGGTGCGGCTTAATAGCTTACCAAAGTCGTACTAAAACATTTTGATAGATTTTTGAGAGCCGTGTGTAATGTTCTGTATTTTCAATTTGACATTTAAAAATGTTGGTGTTGTTTACTTGACTCATATTGCAGTCTACACGTATCTCTTATGTGTGACTGCCATCATATTGCAGTCTACACATATCTCTTATGTGTGACTGCCATCTACTGGTCACACTTATCATTTCACCATGTACCAAATAAAACTGCTTCGAGGTCGGTAAGCACAACCACAATTATTCCGTACACTAGGTTGTAAGGCGCACTTTCGAGTTTTGAGAAAATGAAAGGATTTTAAGTGCGCCTTATAGTCCGAAAAATACGGTAAATTATCCCCATACACAGCTCCATATGTTACTTCTCCTGAGGTGTCAAAAGGCACTCACCAAAATGCTGATTGGCTGAATGGTAAGGGCAGTGATATCAGTTGCTTGTTGTGCTCATACAGTATACTGTAGTCCTGTTTCAAAAGAAACAGAGACACTATGAAAGTGGCTCTAAGTCTATGAAAATATTGGCCTGGAAACTAAAAAAAAAGATAGCGGAAAGAAAACACAATTCATAAAATCAGGGATCCAAGAACAAAAGAGATAAAAACTAAACCAAATGAAATTCAGGAAGCCTTCGAACATTTTTATAAAACTTTATACTCCGAGGTCTCTAGTAGGAGCATAACCCAAATTGACAGCTTCCTGAACTCTCTGGATTTACCTATTTTAGATGAAAAACAAAACCAAAAAATATCTGCAGATATAACTGAAAATGAATTAAAAGCTGCAATTAGTAGGCTTAAATTAAGTAAATCGCCAGGATCAGACGGTTACACGGCTGAGTGGTATAAGGAATTTAAAAAAGAATGAATACCTGTTTTACTCCCCACATTGAATTGGGTCTTAAAAAAGGCACAAACGCCACTAGTTGGAGGGAGGCAATTATCTCAGCTATACCAAAAGAAGGCAAGGATAGAATTGAATGTGGATCTTACAGGCCAATATCGGTTCTCAATGTAGATTATAAACTATTTACTTCCATTATGGCCAAACGATTAGAAGATTTCTTACCTATATTGATACATAATAATCAAACAGGTTTTATACATCAACGGCAAACACAAGACAATATAAGAAAGACACTACATATTATGGATCATATAGAAAGAAAAAACATCGAAGCAATTGTTATAAGTGTTGATGCTGAAAAGGCCTTTGATTCGGTCAATTGGAATTTTCTTTACAGAGTTTTATATTAATTCAGCTTTCAGGATACAATTATTAAAACTATACAGGCACTATACAACAATCCTACTGCTAGGATTAAAGTCAATGGATACTTATCAAATAGTTTTACCCTAGAAAGGGGTTCTAGACAGGGATGTGCATGGTCACCATTACTCTTTGCATTATATCTGGAGCCATTAGCTCAGTTTATCAGACAAGATGAAGATATTAAGGGAATCATGATTAAAGGAAGAGAGTATAAATTGGCCTGCTATGCGGATGACATTTTGGTTTACCTCGGACACCCAACATACTCGCTCCCTAAATTAATGCAATCATTTGAACTGTATGGTCAACTATCAGGATATAAAATCAATGTACCGTATTTTTCGGAGTATAAATCGCACCGGAGTATAAGTCGCACCTGCCGAAAATGCATAATAAAGAAGGAAAAAAACATATGTAAGTCGCACTGGAGTATAAGTCGCATTTTTGGGGGACATTTATTTGATAAAACCCAACACCAAGAATAGACATTTGAAAGGCAATTTAAAATAAATAAAGAATAGTGAACAACAGGCTGAATAAGTGTACGTTATATGAGGCATAAATAACCAACTGAGAACGTGCCTGGTATGTTAACGTAACATATTATGGTAAGAGTCATTCAAATAACTATAACATATAGAACATGCTATACGTTTACCAAACAATCTGTCACTCCTAATTGCTAAATCCCATGACATCTTATACGTCTAGTCTCTTACGTGAATGAGCTAAATAATATTATTTGATATTTTACAGTAATGTGTTAATAATTTCACACATAAGTCGCACCCCCGGCCAAACTATGAAAAAAACTGCGACTTATAGTCCGAAAAATACGGTAGGTAAAACCCATCTACTGTCATATAATTATAACCCACCAGGGGAAATCAGAAGTAGTTACCCTCTGATATGGCAAACAGTATCTTTTAAATACCTGGGCATTAATTCGTCAAAAGATCTAACAAAATTATCAGAATACAATTATCTACCCATACATAATAAAATAAAAGATGACATAGCAAGATGGAACTTAATTCCTTTTTTTAGCCTTAGTTCTAGAATTGATTCCATTAAAATGAATGTATTGCCAAGACTGCTGTACCTATTTCAAACCCTGCCAATAGAGATTAACCAAAACCAATTCAATGAATGGGACAAAATGCTATCAAAGTTTATATGGCAAAGTAAAAGGCCAAGAGATCATCTCAAAACTTTACAATTGGTCAAACAAAAGGGAGGATGGGGTTTACCTTGCCTGCGATATTACTATTTTGCAGCCCAGATGAGAGCAGTGATATGCTGGTGCAACCCATCATACATTGCTCAATGGAAAATTATTGAAGAAGAAATGCCCTCCATCCCTGTACAAGCAATCCTGGTGGATAGCAATTTACAAACCCACATAAATAACATTGATAACCCATGGGTGAAATGGACCCTTAAAGTGTGGAAAATGATTATAAAGGAATACAAACTTGAGAGTGATATTGCAGTTCTTAAATGGTGTGCCTATGATACAGAGTTTACACCTAATAAATTAGACTCAAGATTTAAGGACTGGATATCCAAGGGTATAACAGCTTTATGTAGTGTAATGACAGATAAAAAAAATGCTTAGTTTTGAAACTATTAAAAGGACATATATATTAGAAAACCAAGACTTCTATCGATATTTGCAGTTGCGGCATTTTGTTAATATGAAGGTGAAAAGCGTCACAAGGACGAGTATATGTTTGATTGAACTGTTTACAAAAGCCTACAATTCAGAAGTTATTGATAGAACTGTTTCATGCCTGTATAAGGGTCTGTTGAATATGAAATCATATTCAACTTCATATATTAAAACAAAATGGGAGAAGGAAGGAGGGATAACTATAACTGAGGAAGAATGGACAATAATATGAAAATATCAATGAACTTGTACCAGCTCACCCAAGTGGAGGGAGTTTGGCTGGAAAAATTTGATCAGATTTTTTATTACACCTGCCATCATGGAAAGAAAAAAATGTAAAAATATATATTTTTTAATTAAATTGTTATATGTATCCAGTGATTCTATAAAGTTATTTTCCATTTAACTTCACCTGTTTTAGATTATTTTTATTTAAAATCGCTGAATTTTCACATGTGCCGTTCAAATACTGAGAAGAGACGGTGCGGTGAACAGCAGCCAGTTGAGGCACGTCACTCAATTGTGCCTCACCATGGATTGCGGACTCGGCTAACTGCTGGCCTGTTGTGCAGTGAGACCGTATTGCTATATGAATTATATTATACATTTCCATAGTTTAGTTAGCTGAAGTATATAATGTACAGTGTATTTTGTCAACAACTGTATGTGTGTAAAGTATTTCTTATGCTGAGCGATCATAAAACGGCTGCAAAAGACGCACTGGGTGAGGCTCGCCTCCTGCACCCCCGCCGTAGAATGCACGGCAACCCCTGACGGGAGTGTTATATCAACTAAAGCCCACACTTAAACTTTCCACGTGCAAGATTGAATCTATTTAAAAAAAGTTATTTCATAAGAAGCCAAAAAGTGCAAAAACAATAATGTTTGTGTTGGAGGAGTTGTGAATGACTGCAGGGCCACAACATTAGGTACACCTACAGACTGCAGGTGTACCTAATTCACAACTCCTCCAACATGATCATTATTGTTTTTGCCCTTTTTGGCTTCTTATTAAATAACTTTTGTAACCTATTTTCATGGGCTTTCCTCTTTGTGATGTTAAGTTCCTGTTATGCGCTGTTATACAGTATATGCCTTGAGCTCTTATTTTGAAGGCGCTAAGAGCGGAAGTGACGACACCTTGCGGAGGTTTTTGAAAGAAGGTAAATAAAGTGGTCCTCGTGTAAACTGGAGCCGCCGTGTTTGTTATTTTGTAGTTTCATACAGTATAGGCGACATTTATAAACCCTCGGTTACACTTTTTTAAATAGATTCAATCTTGCACGTGGAAAGTTTAAGTGAGGGCTTTAGTTGTGGACTTAATTTCTAAGTAAAGGTAAGACCATAATAAAGTTTTTTTTTATTAAATGTGCTTTTTTGTGTGCTACAGTTTGTATGTGTAAAGTTAAAGTTAAGTTAAAGTACCAATGATTGTCACACACACACTAGGTGTGGTGAAATTTGTCCTCTGCATTTGACCCATCCCCTTGTTCACACCCTGGGAGGTGAGGGGAGCAGTGGGCAGCAGCGGCATCGCGCCCGGGAATCATTTTTGGTGATTTAACCCCCAATTCCAACCCTTGATGCTGAGTGCCAAGCAGGGAAGAATGCTGGTATGAGCTTTTAAACATAACCCGTTAACTGCTGCCAATCAAATGGTGAATAAGATACTCTTTAGGGTTCATATGTTTTTAAATCTGACTGTGATGAAGTCAGTGCCTCACCAGCCATGAACCTCACCGCACGTCACTGGTATGCATGTATATATATGTATGTATGTATTTATATATATGTATGTGTGGGTATATATATATATATATATATATATATATATATATATATATATATATATATATATATATATATATATATATATATATACTGTATATATATATGTATCTGTTTATATTGAAAAAAAAAAAAAAGTATACTGTAGTCCTGATACACTCCCACATGTTTTGTTTTGTAGAATAAGGTAGTAACCTGGGGGAGGTTAAATCTGTAACTGTTAGTCAGTCTTCAATCACTGATGAGTTACCTCGTTGGAAGGCACAGCAGAGGTCCGGTCTGCAGTCACTCTGACCCTGACAGATTGTTCCTTCTGTTCCCTGAGTGGCGTTGACTGTACACTGGCCCCAAACACACGTCTGTTTTGAGCAGCACTCCTCGTCTTTAGTACAGGGCTGAGCAGGGAACACATTCACATATGCAAACTGTCCTTTGAATATTCAATACCATTATTACAATTCTACTGCTCAAATTCCCTTCCCAAAAGTATGTTTACCTCATCAGTATCTGTTTGCTAACTGACAGAATGAGATGCTAAGGGTTGATGGATCAGGTATGGTGATTTTCCAGTAGTTGAGGTTAACAAAAATCTAGCAGCATACCTGAGAAGTTCTAGTGTTAATCTGAGGTCATGTCGTCACTGTGATGTCAGTCTGTAAACCTGAAAACAATCAGAAAAAACAAAGAACTTCCTACCATATCAGTTGGTATGCAGGGCAGGCACTTGGAGTTGTCCATCTCATACCAACAATACTTCAGTTCGCCACAGTCCTCGTCCACCAGACATTCCTGTGGTGTGAGAGACAGGTAGAATCACTGATTAGGCACAGAAGTAAAAAGGTTCAACTGTGCACTATCAGACTGACAGCGTAGAGTTCTTCTTGCAAATGTGTAGACCAGTGGTTCTTAACCTGGGTTCGATCGAACCCTAGGGGTTGGGTGGAGCCTCCGCCGCGGAGGTCAAGACACACCTGACTCATCGTGTAAATAAAAACTTCTCCCTATCGGCGTATTATAGATACGGCAACAGCAGAAGTCAAACTGATTCGCAGGCGTGTAATTTGTTGTGAGTTTATGCACTGTGTTGTTTGTGTTCTTTGAACAAGGTGATGGTCATGCACAGTTCATTTTGTGCACCAGTAAAAAAACATTTAACTTTGTCTTGAATTTTATTTTTCGCTAAAGAATGGTTCGGTGAATATGAAACTGGTGGGGTTTGGTACCTCCAACAAGGTTAAGAACCACTGGTGTAGACTTTGGAAGCATTTATTCATAAATCTAGCACATACATCTGAGATATCTGTAACTCTCTCTTCTCTTTTATTGATGTTTACCATTTTTTTTGTGTCTGCTGTTACTTCCTGTTTGGTACTTTACACCTGCGTTTCTAGATCTCTTGTCCTGTTTAGGATTATTCTGGTGTAAATATCAGCTGTTGACAAGACCCAGGGGCGTCACTAGCTTTTAAGGACAGGGGAGGCTTAGCCCCCAGGAGAGCGAACGTAGCGCACAAGCACAAAACTTCACAAACGGCTAACAAAGACTTAGAAATTATTCATTGTTATTATTTAAAAAATGTACGGGACGAAATGAAATGCTCCCCGGGACGATGGCTTTTAACCATTTTTTCTCTTTTTCTTTTTATGTACAGTATTTATTCATTTTACATTTTATATTAAATGTCTTGGTTTTTCCTCCCTCTGAAAATCCTATGAAATGTTTAACAAGCCATCCTATAATAATACAACAGCTATTAAAGTGACAATACAATAAAACAAATCTATTTAATTATGTTGTTTTCATTAGTTTAACATTAGGCTAATGTATATTACTTTATATAGATTCTACAAGAGTGATGTGGGCGTTTTCTATATGAAAAAGTCCAAGGACCGCAAGTAAGGTCGCAGAGAAAATGCGGACTGGATTTTGAGTGATGTCGGCATTTTCTATATGAACAAGTGGAATGAATTGGATACCGACCCACTAAAGGGGCTCTCTACCTTAAAGTACCAATGATTGTCACACACACACACGCACACACTAGGTGTGGTGAAATTTGTCCTCTGCATTTGACCCATCCCCTTGTCCACCCCTTGGGAGGTGAGGGTAGCAGTGGGCAGCAGCAGTGCCACGCCCGGGAATGATTTTTGGTGATTTACGCTATGAAGTGAGGGGAAACTGAGTGAATAATGACAGTTTATATGATTATTTATTTAAACTCATATTCGGGCCACTTTATAATGAATATGTCGGCATGTATTTGTAAAAAAATAAAATAAAATAATAATAATAATAATATATATATGTATATATATATATATATATATATATATATATATATATATATATATATACATATATATATATATATATATATATATATATATATATATATATATATATATATATATATATATATATATATATGTATATATATATATATATATAACACCAAATTATTTAGGGGGGCTTAGGAATATTTTAGGGGGGCTTGAGCCCCCCTAAAATAGGCCTAACAACGCCAATGACAAGACCTATTCGTTTCTCATTGGTGATCAGGATTGACTGTAGCTGGTAGCCAGTGTCTCTTTGGCAGCATAAAATTATTCATTTATTATTGCACTCATTAGACCAGGGGTGTCAAACTAATTTAAGCTCAGGGGCCACATGGAGGAATATCTGTGCACACGCGGGCCGGACTATTAAAATCATGGCATTAAAACTAAAAAATAAAAACAACTTCAGATTGTTTTATTTGTCTTACTTTGGCCAAAAATAGAACAAAAACATTCTGAAAATATTACAATAAAAATATAGAAAAAAATACCGGCAGCGGTAAAGTTTTGAGCCATGAAGGAAAGAAGAAACTGAATGAATGTTTATAACTGAATAAATGTACTTATACAAAAAAATGTGTTTTCTTTTGTATTATTTTTTTAATGAATTAGGTACAGTTTATGACAACCTTTTTCCAAAACACAATATAGAACGTGAGATATAACAGGATAATGCATACAGTTACCATTTGTTTTCAAAACGATTACAAAAAAGTGGGACCCCAAAAATGTACTGTGGGACCCCATTTTTATGACTTGATGGCGTACCTGGGATCCCATTTGGAAAATTCCTAGTGCCAACACTGATGGAGTATTGGTGCGTGCAAAACAGCAGCAGGCGGCTGTGGCCTGCGGGCCGGTTCTAATACTAATCAAATATCATCCCGGGGGCCATAGATAATTCATCCGGCCCACGGGCCTAGACTTTGACACCACTGAATTAGCCTGATTAATAGAAGAAAGCCATGGTCCGAGGAACTCAGTGAAGATCCAAGAAGGCAACGGCAAATTCCAAGATCATCAATTCAAACTCTTTATTAATTTGGGTATTTGGATGGGTCATCACTTTGCAAATGTTAAGTTTTACCTCAAATGAAACGAAATGTTCAGAAACAACCAAGGATCCACCAAGGCTCAAGACTGCCGTGAACTGTAAACTGCTAGAACAGTGGTCCCCAACCTTTTTGTAGCTGCGGACCAGTCAACGGTGAAGATTTTTATTCTTATTTTATTTTATTTTTTGATAAAGAAATACAATCATGTATGCTTACGGACTGTATCCCTGCAGACTGTATTGATATGCATGTATATATAGTGTATATATTCTGTTTTTATGTAGATTTAATAATTAAAAAAAAATTTAAAAAATGTTTTTTTTTTCTTTTTTTTTTTTTTTTTTCTTGTGCGGCCCGGTACCAATCGGTCCGTGGACCGGTACCGGCCCGGTGGTTGGGGACCACTGTGCTAGAACACTATTGTCCACAGTGAAGCCAGTTTTATATTGTAATGCAGTTAGAGGGTCCTAAATGTTTGTTTTCCATCTCATAAATATCTGATACCAAAGTCAAAGTTGATCTTATTTTGACAAAAATATTTTTTGTGACTTTCTGGGCCAGGTAGGGGTGTCCAAACCGTTTTCACCAACGGACGCATTCCAAAAAGTTAAAGAATGTGGTGCCATTTTGATGTTTATCTCATTTGTGGAAAAAAAAGCTAAAAACAGACATTACAGTGTGTTTGAAGACAACACAAATGTGGGTGACAATATTAGTCTTGTCAGTCTTGGGGACTTGATAGAAGTACAAAATGTGTTTTTTCCATATCTGGACCTGAGTTGTTTTGCCACATTCTTTAACTTTTTGAATGCGTCCGTTGCTGAAAAAGGTTTGGACAGTCCTACCTGGCCCAGAAAGTCACAAAATGAAAGTGTTTTTGTTTTGTGGAGAAAACATGGCGTATTCGTATTGTATGTGTCATTTCTTCTTTTCTAGTTTCTTAAATTGCATTATTGGCTTTATTTTAACAAAAAAACCTTAGGGTACATTAAACATATGTTTCTTATTGCAAGTTTGTCCTTCAATAAAATAGTGAACATACAAGACAACTTGTCTTTTATTAGTAAGTAAACAAACAAAGACTCCTAATTTAGCTGCTGACGTATGCGGTAACATATTGTGTCATTTTCCAATTGTATTATTTTGTCAAGATTATTAAGGACAAGTGGTAGAAAATGAATTATTAATCTACTTGTTCATTTACTTTTAATATCTGCTTACTTTCTCTTTTAACATGTTCTATCTACACTTCTGTTAAAATGTAATAATCACTTATTCTTCTGTTGTTTGGATGCTTTACATTAGTTTTGGATGATACCTCACATTTGGTTATCAATCCGATACCAAGTCGTTACAGGATCATACATTGGTCATATTCAAAGTCCTCATGCGTCCAGGAACATATTTCCTCAGTTTATAAACATGATATACATTTTTAAAAAACAAAAGAAGATGTTGTGATGCCAAAAAAACATTGACGTAATCACTACTAGATACTACTGTACTTGGTATCATTACAGTGGATGTCAGGTGTAGATCCACCAATGGCGTTTGTATACATTTTGACGCCGGTGAGCTAATGTGTGTAGTGAAGCATGTTTAGCTATTCCTCGTCCTGCAGGGATGATACTTGTGAGAAACTCACTTTATTTGTCGCCATGGAGGCGAGGATTTAGAAGTAGCTAAAACACTACCGACTGTGGATGGATGTTAGCCGCTAGCTAGCTAGCCATGTCTTAAAGCACCTCTTCCGGTGGGTGTTTCAGTGTTATAACTTCACCTTTATCTTTAGTTTTTAAGCCAACATGCATCTGTTCTCCACTTTCTGTCTACACACTGTGTCTGCTTGTAAGTACTCTGTGATTGTGCGTTGCCGAACATGCTCGTCTGCTCGTAAAAACCAGCAATGAGGTGATGTGACGACGACGGGGAGAAGTGGAGGACCAGTATTTTACAGAGGCGGTATAGTACAGAATGTGATTCATTAGTATCGCGGTACTATACTAATACCGGTATACCGTACAACCCTAGTAGACACAAAAATTCGTTTTTAAATTTCAGCTTTTTGTCATTACAATATATCTTTTTGCACCTTTCACTTACATTTGTAATGTTTTTTTATTTATTTTTGGTTTGATTTTTTTTTTTTGACAATATGCTGCGGGCCACTGGGCCACACTTTGGCCACCCCTACCCTAGACTAAGTCGATATGATGCAGTACAGTTATATACTGTGGCTGCAGTACACACAGTAATACTGACTATAACACAAGCAAAATTATTTTCCAGAAAAAAATATTAGATTATTTTTCTTATATTAAGTAATGCATCTTCACTTTCAAGGTTAATATTACTTAAAATAAGAAAATTGGTAAAACATTGGAATTGCTCGGTCCCAAAAATATATATATTTTTATTCAAAAAGTAGCTCAAAATTTAGTTTCTGTTAGATGTGCACTTTTTTAGTGTCCACTTTTTAAAGTACTGGTGGTGCAGAGCAGTGGCTTGTCACTGCAAACTACAACACTACTGCCACCTGCTGGTCAAATGTAATTGACTTTTAATTCATACATCCAATGTGTGGAGGAAAAAAGGCTCCCTATAACTTCATGCCAGTTAAAGAAATGGATGTTGTATGCTGAGATTAACCTTTGCAAAACACATAAATAGAATGTGATGTCAAAGGGGGGAAAATTATGCAAAACCAACTTTTCTATGGGGACCCGGTTTTTGTGTATTTGGGATCTGCATAAATGGCAACTGCACTTTTTATTTTTATTTTTCCTATTGTTTATTTAACAATCATTATGAGAGACAAGAATACACGTATATATATATATATTTTTTTTAAAGATGATTAAAAAAGCTTGGAAAATGCATTGTAGACTTCAAAGCCCTCTAAAACCACTTCAAAACCCTCCATCAACGTTTTATATACACACTGCAAGTCTATATATAATGTAGTAACAGACGCGTTCAAAACAATATGTACCGTATTTTCCGCACTATAAGGCGCACCTAAAAACCTTTTATCAAAAGCTGACAGTGCGCCTTATACACTGCAAAAAGTCAGTGTTCAAAAACAAGAAGAAAAAAAACAATTAGTGGTATTTTATTTGAACTAAGCAAAATGATCTTCCAATAGAACAAAAACATTCTATACATATATTGTATATTCTCACTAATAACAAGTGCACTTTTCTTGGTAGAAAAAAAAACCCAAAGAGACCTTTTTGCTCAATATGTTGAAAAATATTCTTAAATTAAGTAAATGCTAGTGCCATTATCTTGACATAATGATATGCATCATGATTTTTTTTTCATGCTTGAAGAAAGAATTATTACTTTAAAAAAGTAGTTTTATACTTGTGAGTGTTGATGACACAGCTTTGCAACACTTGATATTCTAGTTTCAAGCATGTTTTACTCAATATAGGTCTTAAAATCTCAGCAACAAGCTGTAATATCTTACTGAGATCATTTAGGACCAAAACCCTTAAAACAAGTAAAACACTCTAACATAAAATCTGCTAAGTGAAAAGAATTATCTTATCATACAGAAAATAAGCAAATATCACCCTTATTTGAGATATTTAACCCTTACTTAGATTTCAGTTTTTGCAGTGTATATGATATAAATGTTGCACTACATGCTATACCTTGCTGTTGTTAAAGGATAAACGAAACACCACGTCACTGACTTTACCTCGAGGAAAATAACAAAATAGCTGTTTATTCATTTTGGGAGTGAACAGAGTTGTCAGAACGCTGGTTTGTAATCTATTAATAAAGTTTGACTGACCTATCTGACTGTTTTGTTGACATTCCCTTTAGCGCAGCTCCATTTAATGGATGCATAACGTAACCCCAGCCTCTACTGTAGCGTCTATTCTATGCGCCTTATAATGCGGTGCGCCTTTTTTATGTACAACGTTTTAAAATAGGCCATTCATTGAAAGTGCGCCTTATAATCCGGTGCACCTTATAGTGTGGAAAATACGGTAATATGTTCAATATTTACCATATTTTGGTCATTTTAATCATTGTCGGAACTCATTCTTTGGCACGATTATTTCCGTTTCTGTGGTCTAGTGGTTAGAGTGTCCGCCCTGAGATCGGTATGTTGTGAGTTCAAACCCCGGCCGAGTCAAACCAAAGACTATAAAAATGGGAGCCATTACCTCCCCGCTTGGCACTCAGCATGAAGGGTTGGAATTGGGGGTTAAATCACCAACAATTATTCCCGGGCGCGGCCACCGCTGCTGCTCACTGCTCTCCTCACCTCCCAGAGGGTGATCAAGGGTGATGGGTCAAATGCAGAGAATAATTTCGCCACACCTAGTGAGTGTGTGACTATCATTGGTACTTTAACTTTAACAGTGCACATCCGACTTCTGACAACAACCACTTCCGGATACACATCGCTTGTGTGTGTTTTAATCATGGCAGATTTGGTAACAGACAACGAAGACAACTATTTTTGGACAAATGAGGATTCACAACCTTATCTTTTTGAAGCTGAGTATACTGAGGATGAACTACTGTTTCTAGAAGCCAGCATGTAGGAAGAGTGAGACATTGGAGCAGACGGAAGACGAGAGAGTGAGGTGCAAGTGACTCGAAGCTGCAAAATGTGGAATTTGAAGCCAAGCTATTTCGACATAAATGGAGTGCTTACCCATAATTAACCGGAAAAAAACGTCCCTGGCCAGCTGGACCAAACGCACAACTATGCATTGAGTGAGTCACACTTTGATATTATTCATGATACATGTCTAGCTAGCTGTGTACAAACAAAACATGAAATGAGGGCTAATACTTTACAGATACTGTAATATGAATGTTCATGTTTTTCAGTCAGTACAGATTGGTGTCTTATCACATTGTGCTGTGCATTACAAGCTCAAACGCCTTTGTGCTGACGTAGAAGCTAGCTTATCTCTTGCCGTAGCTAGCTTCTACAGCTAATACCATAGCACGTTGATGTGTTACTACGCTAGAAAAAGAGTTCCTCATTGTTCGCTCTTACAATAACAATGTCGCTACAGCTTGGTTATTATTCAGGCTACAGGTTGAAGACAGTATTGTTGACGGTTTTTGAATGCATTTTAAAAGTGATTTAGAGGTAGCATTGATTGCTCCCATCAGCTGCATTGCTATAGCCACCAAGAACAAGCCAATTTGTATATGTTAGCGGTAGCACAGGGGTTAGTAGACACTGCTTAACTCTTAGCTGTGCTTTTACTTTTATGAATTCAATGATTCTTACACACATATCATATGGTTTAACTACATGGTCCCAGGCACACCAGTCATCAATCAAGACCATTGAGTGTCTTTATAAAGTTCCTGACAAGAAGAGTATACGATATCATCATTGCCAAATTTTAACCAAATACAATATTTGAAGTTTTACCAATTTTATTTTGTTACACACAGTCAAACTGGTTTTTAAATGCTTGGATAACTCTGCTCCCCAATTGCTCTGCAAGGCAATTACAAGACTGCAAAGTGGTACCAGATCTACCAGCCGAGCAATGTCAAAAGGCAACTGTTGCGTTCCATTCCGTAGAACATCTTTTGCCCAGACTGCCTTTTCAAAAAAAGGACCACAACTATGGAACTCTTTACCGGACACTTTAAAAATTATACCTGCACTTGTCACTTTCAAAAAACTAACAAAACTATGGCTAGTTGAGCAACAATCGTGTTCCCATGTTTAGTTTTTACTCATTTTTACTACCGTATTTTTCGGAGTATAAGTCGCACCTACCGAAAATGCATAATAAAGAAGGAAAAAAACATATTTAAGTCGCACTGGAGCCCGGCCAAACTATGTAAAAAAAAATGCAACTTATAGTCCGAAAAATACGGTAATTGGTTTTTATCTAGTCTGCACTTTGTCTGTGTTATTATTATTATTGGCTTTTATCTAGTTTGCACTTTGTCTGTATTATTACTATTATAATTATTATCAACTCATTCTATTTTTTATTTTCCTATTTTAATGATGTTGGATCTGTGTTGTTGTTGTTGTTGTTGGGGTCAAGTGTTGTAAATTAGCCTTGGCTACAAACACTATGATGAACTGTTTCAGATGTCTATGTTTTTGTATCTGTCCCTATTTCAAATAAACCTCTATAATAATAAAAAAAGTATGTGTGCCTCACAATACGAAGGTCCTGGGTTCAATCCTGGGCTCGGGATCTTTCTGTGTGGAGTTTGCATGTTCTCCCCGTGACTGCGTGGGTTCCCTCCGGGTACTCCGGCTTCCTCCCACCTCCAAAGACATGCACATGGGGATAGGTTGATTGGCAACACTAAATTGGCCCTAGTGTGTGAATGTGAGTGTGAATGTTGTCTGTCTATCTGTATTGGCCCTGCGATGAGGTCGAGACTTGTCCAGGGTGTACCCCACCTTCCACCCGAATGCAGCTGAGATAGGCTCCAGCACTCCCCGCGACCCCGAAAGGCACAAGCGGTAGAAAATGGATGGACGGAGGGAATAATAATAATTTATTAAGTATTTAATTGCTATGTAAATTTATATTCTAAAAATTGTAACGTTGCAATTGGGTGGGCTTTTATTAGACTATTAACATTCTGTGTACTTTTTGTATATAAAACAAATTGAAAAAAATAAAACATGTATATGAATATATATTTGGAATATTCTCCTGCACTGCTGTGTGTGATTTGCCATTAGGTCTTATGGAAGTAATGCAAAGAGACTGGAAACTATAAGTAGGAGTCACGCTATTCCCACTAAGCCACAATTATCTTAATATGTTCCAGACACACTGCTGCTTTCTTTCAGATGCACAGTAGCAGCTTACCACAATATTTTCCAGAAAGGACTTCCAGATATCTCAACTTAAAAGAAAGTAGGAAAAGCTATTAAAGTTGACATTTTAATACAGTACAATTAGTCACACTACTGGCTATGTTCCTTCCATGACCTTTTTTCTCAGTAACTAACTCTAATAAAGTAACCACTTTTTTTTTTTTTATAGTTGCCAGGAAAATAAGAGATGGAAACGTCTGTTGTCAGACGGAATGCTTAAAAGAAGCACAAACCATGAACATAGGATGAGAGTATTGGTTGGAACAGACTTGGTCCAAAAAGGAAGGACATGGAAGCTAAAGACTCACATGAGCGACACTGTTCCACTGGCCATAGATCTCCAGATGGAGTTGAGAGAATTCTGTCTTGTTTGTCATTTCCTTCCAAGACAAAGAGCAGTTTTTTTTCTTCATTTTTGATGTAATTACTACTGATCCAAAACATTTGACAACCTACCTCGTCAGTTTTATTGAGGACTTGCATGGTCGTGGTTGCAGCTTTCTCTGTGTCATTGTGCTGGGACAAAGACTTGGCACTCTCACTTCTTATCTGAATGTTAGGATGCACACAGAAACAATTAGGTGAGCAGGTACGAACCGGTTCGAGACTGTTCTTAGAGTAAACACATCATGCATGCAACAGTGTAGCAAACGTTGGCGACGAGTCAATATCTGAATTTAACATGCTTAGAATTGTAGTTTGTACAAAAATTGTAGTTAGAACGCACAATGATGATTAAGTTAAGTCCCAACGATAGTCACACACACACACTAGGTGTGGTGAAAGTATGCTCTGCATTCGACCCATCCCCATGTTCACCCCCTGGGAGGTGAGGGGAGCAGTGAGCAGCAACGATGGCCGCGCTCGGGAATCATTTTGGTGATTTAGCCCCCAATTCCAACCCTTGATGCTGAGTGCCAAGCAGGGAGGTAATGGGTCCCATTTTTATAGTCTTTGGTATGACTTGCCTGGGGTTTGAACTCACGACCTACCGATCTCAGGGCGGACACTCTAACCACAAGATGATAAAAGCAATACAGTGGGTGAGGGAAGTACAGACTTATTCCACTTAGGGCAGTGGTTCTTAACCTGGGTTCGATCGAACCCTAGGGGTTCGGTGAGTCGGGCTCAGGGGTTCGGCGGAGGTCGAGACACACCCGACTCATCGTGTAAATACAAACTTCTCCCTATCGGCGTATTACGGATACGGCAACAGCTGACTGATTTGCAGGTGTGTAATTTGTTGTAAGTTTATGCACTGTGTTGGTTTTGTTGTTTGAACAAGGTGATGTTCATGCACGGTTCATTTTGTGCACCAGTAAAAAAACATGGTAACACTTTAGTATGGGGAACATATTCACCATTAATTAGTTGCTTATTAACATGCAAATTAGTAACATATTGGCTCTTAACTAGTCATTATTAAGTACTTATTAATGCTTTATTCGGCATGGCCTTATTATAACCCTAACCCTCTAACCCTGGCCCTAACCCGAACCCTAACCTTAACCAAATAACTCTAAATTAAGACTTTGTTACTTAGAATATGTTCCCCTAGTGTCCAAAAAACTCTAAATTAAGTCTTTGTTACTTAGAATATGTTCCCCTAGTGTCCAAATAACTCTAAATTAAGTCTTTGTTACTTAGAATATGTTCCCCATATGTTACCAAAAACATATAACTTTGTCTTGAATTTGAAAAAAAACATTTTATTTTTCACTAAAGAAGGGTTCGGTTAATGTGCATATGAAACTGGTGGTGTTCGGTACCTCCAACAAGGTTAAGAACCACTGACTTAGGGTCATTTACTGAAAGATCTAAGGATATAGGTCTGATATTTGAATGTTTAAGTCGGGGTTCGGCAACGCGCGGCTTTCGAGCCACCAGCGGCTCTTTAGCACCGCCCTAGTGGCTCCCGGGAGCTTTTTGAAAAATTTATGAAAAATGGAAAAAGATGAGGAAGAAAATATATTTTTTGGGTAATATTTTAGTATGGGGAACATATTCTAAGTAACAAAGACTAAATATAGAGTTATTTGGACACTAGGGGATCATATAAGGGTTAGGGTTAGGGTTACTAATAAGCAATAATTCTGAGGTTATTGAGGGAAGACTCTTAAATAATGGCTTACTGGTTGTATAATGAGGCCATGCAGAATAAGGCATTAATAAGTACTTAATAATGACTAATTAAGAGCCAATATGTTACTAATTTGCATGTTAATAAGCTACTAATTAATGGTGAATATGTTCCCCATGTTAAAGTGTTACCATTTTTTGTTTTAATATGGTTTCTGTAGGAGGACAAACATGACAAAAACCTCCTTAATTGTTAGAAATCCCACTGTTTACATTAAACATGCTTCACTGATTCGAGTAGTTGGCGCGCGCCATTTTGTCCTAATTTCCTTTGCCCTTGAACGCATCGTAGTTTGTTTACATGTACAACTTTCCTTGATGCTGCCACAGAAAGACATGTTTTATGCCACTCCTTCTTTGTCTCTATTTGTCCATCAAACATTTTATGCTGTGCGTGAATGCACAAAGGTGAGCTTTGTTGATGTTATTGACTTGTGTGGAGTGCTTATCAGACATCTTTGGTCACTGCATGAATGCAAGCTAATCGATGCTAACATGCTATTTATACTAGCTGTATGTACATAATGCATCGTTATGCCTCGTATTTTAGGTATATTTGAGCTCATTGTATTTGTAGTTTCTGTTTCACAAGCTTCAGAGTGTCTCGGCTGGATGAGCAGGTATCGGACATCTCGGTCTCCTTGGACGTATCCTCGCTCATCCATGCGGACTGGACACTGGCCGAGAGTTGGTGGGCGGCTGAGGGTGGAGTCGGCTCTCTTGGTTGCTTTGTTGGGTCTGCTCCTGTCTCTGGCCATGCTTCCCCCCCCACCAGCGTTTACCTGTTTCTCACCTTTTTTGTAAGGGCCGCCGGAAATTGGCAGACCCGCCAGTGATTCTGTCTCCCTGTAATGTTTGTCTGATCTTGAATGGGATTGTGCTGATTCTGTTTCCTTCAACTTGAACACACACATCTTTTACCTTTGGCCAATATAAGACAGTAATTTCCAGGAGTTATCTCACCTTCTGAAAAGTCTCCGTTTTAGTCATGATTTCCAATGTTGTAAAAATGTGTAGAATAAATATTAAATTTCAACATTTCTGTCAACGAAGATTTGCATCAGTCTGCGACACATAGTCATTTTGATAGTAGGCTAATATAGCTAATATAGACACTTACGTCATGTGTTGCCTTCATTTTAACACTTATATAAGGCTTTACATTTTTTGCGGCTCCAGACAAATTTTTATTTTTTTATTTTTGGTCCAATATGGCTCCTTCAACATTTTGGGTTGCCGACCCCTGGTTTAGGTTATACATCTCAGCTCTTTGTTATTAGTGACAACGCATATTATGTTATCAACAAATCTTTTTGATCTCCTCCCATATTTGCTGGTCTTTTTGAATGGTTTCACCTCCTGAAAGCCAATGCAGTTTAGATCAGATAGAACTTTATTGATCCCATGGGCGTTTCATGCCTCAGGGAAATAAAGGTTCCACTAGCAGCGACAAAGTATACAGTAAGTTAAAAATACCAAAATTTGCACTGTGTAGACAACATAGCAGTGGTATGGGATTGTCCAATGAAATAGACTAACTCAACTTGTTTTCCTGAGGCAAATTATATTTTGATATTTTTCATTTTCCAAAATAATAAAATATATACCCCATAGATTAAAAACAAATACACAAAAAAACAGCCTGCATGTCAACTTCAGCATTTTAACTTGTTCTTGTTACACAACACCTGTTAGCTCTTTATTCCACATTTTGTGTAATTCTTCTTTTTTTGTAAGAATGTGGACACCCCTGAAATAGACGATATGTCAATCCCAAAACAGCTGCTAGGAGCTGAAAAAAAAATTGTTGAATGGATTACCTGAATTGCGATTCTTATTTATTCGATTCTAAATCGATACATAATAAAACATTTTGGGGAGTGGGGAATACATTTTTAAAATGACATTTTTAGGCGCTCTCCACATTTACTCTCAGCGCGTATACTTCATACGTTAGCAGCCAAAAAGAGCTTTTGTAATCCGTTACCTGCTTTAAAGTTTTATTATTATTGTTTATACCAAATGATATATATTGTGAGAGTTGGTTTGAATTGAGAATTGTCAGTAAGGTGCTAGTCTGCACCAAACTGAAACAGAATGAGTCGATAACGCCAGCCAGGACGTTAAAATAATATCTGAAAGGTGGACATTTATCCATGAAAATATGGAGAAGCTCCTGATGGTGTGTTTAATTAAAATGCAGCTGTATGCTGTTATGACATTACTTCAAAAAAAACCTACTGTAGTTGTAGATAGTACATTCCATTGTAAATGTATAAATGTAAATATTCAGTCAGAATTTTTTAACAGATATATTTCTGATTTCAATCACATATAAAGTTTAAATTAAAAGGTTGACTTTAAATGTTTAATCCAAATCTAAATGTAAGATTGAAATGTTTTTTTAGATTTAACATTTAGATTCAGATTTAACATCTAAATCTAACATTTAGATGTTGAATCTAAATCTAAATGTTTAAGAGATTTTACATTTACATGCTAAATCTAAATCCAAATGGTAAATCTAAATGTAATATTTAAATGTCAGATTTAGATTTAATATTCAGGATCGGATTTAACATCTACATTAAATGCTAAATCTTAAATCTAAATGTTGATTGTGAATCTAAATCTTTAGATTCAACATTTAGATTTAACATCTAAATGTTAAATCTAAATCTAAATGTTAGATCTAAATTTAAGATTTAGATTTAACATTTAGAGTTCAAATTTAGATGTTAAATCTAAATGTAAGATTTTGATGTACAAATTTAGCGTCAACTTTTAATTTAAACTTGAATGTTATGAAAATGAGATAAATGTGAGAAAAATGAGTTAGATGTGAGAAAAGTGAGCTAAATGATGAAACAAGTAAGTTAAATGTTGGAAATATATCTACTAAAAATTATGTGAATTAATTTATTTTAATTTGGCATCCCAAAGACAAGCTCCAATAAAAATGATTTCAATTAATTTCAATGGGAGACGTCGATTTGAGACACAAGTGTTTTGAGTTAAGAGCTCTGTCACAGATCCAATTAAGCTCATAAGTTGAGGTACTTCTCTACTGACTTTGTCCAATCAAGTTAATGTCATGAGGAATCTTATCAAAACAGTCGAAGAGATGGATGAATGATTTATCACTCACTGTTCACTGCAGAGGGCATTCAATTAAAAAGTAAAACACATTTTCTGATCTTAAAAACGCTTTTCGATTAGTGTGACATATTATTTTCGGGGCCTCCCTTTGTCTAGCATTAGAAGATTACAGTTGGTACAAAATGCGGCTGCTAGACTTTTGACAAGAACAAGAAAGCTTGATCATATTACGCCTATACTGTATATACCTTTATATACATATATACCTATACATTATGTCGGGAAACATATATATATATACATATATACATATATGTGTATATATATATATATATATATATATATATATATATATATATATATATATATATATATACATATTTATATTAGGGATGTGAATCTTTGGGTGTCCCACGATTCGATTCAATATCGATTCTTGGGGTCACGATTCGATTCAAAATCGATTTTTTTTCAATTCAACACGATTCTCGATTCAAAAACGATATTTTTCCGATTCAAAACGATTCTCTATCCATTCAATACATAGGATTTCAGCAGGATCTATACGCGCTGAGAGTAAATGTGGAGAGCGCATAAAAATGTCATTTTAAAAATGTATTCCCCACTCCCCAAAATGTTTTATTATGTATCGATTTAGAATCGAATAAATAAGAATCGCAATTCAGGTAATCCATTCAACAATTTTTTTTCAGTTACTAGCAGCTGTTTTGGGATTGACGTTTCGTCTATTTCAGGGGTGTCCACATTTTACAAAAAAAAAAAAAAGAGAATTACACAAAATGTGGAATAAAGAGCTAACAGGTGTTGTGTAACAAGAACAAGTTAAAATGCTGAAGTTGACATGCAGGCTGTTTTTTTGTGTATTTGTTTTTAATCTATGGGGTATATATTGTATTATTATTATTATATATATATATATATATATATATATATATATATATATATATATATATATATATAATATAGAGGGGTGTTATATATATATATATATATATATATATATATATATATATATAT
The DNA here is from genome assembly GCF_033978685.3 of Nerophis lumbriciformis. NCBI lineage: Eukaryota > Metazoa > Chordata > Actinopteri > Syngnathiformes > Syngnathidae > Nerophis > Nerophis lumbriciformis. The sequence goes on along the minus strand of NC_084557.2, from coordinate 35,122,529 downwards.
ATATATATATATACATATATACACACATATACTGGCTCACCTGCACTGGCTTCCTGTGCACTTAAGATGCGACTAAGGTTTTACTACTTACGTATAAAATACTACACGGTCTAGCTCCATCCTATCTTGCTGATTGTATAGTACCATATGTCCCGGCAAGAAATCTGCGTTTTAAGAACTCCGGCTTATTAGTGATTCTTAGAGCCCAAAAAAAGTATGCGGGCTATAGAGCGTTTTCTATATACTATGGAATGCCCTCCCGGTAACAGTTAGAGATGCTACCTCAGTCTACCTAAGTCCCATCTTAAAACTAATTTATACACACTAGCCTTTAAATAGACCCCTTTTCGAGCAGTTGATCTGCCGCTTCTCTCTCTGCTCTGTCCCCCTTTTCTACATGGATCAGCTTCCACGGAGGACGCACTAGCTGTTCCAAGTCCGGACCCGGGATAGACCACTCCTCTTTGCATCAGTTGGTGACGTCTCTGCGCTGCTGACTTGTCTCCATTCAAAATGATCCCCTGCTGGCCCCACTATGGACTGGACTCCCACATTGTGAACCGGACCCACTCGGCAGTCATACTTTCCATGATGTAGTGCATTAAAAGGAGAGTTTGTTAAGTACATAGACCAGAGTAGGAGACTGACCTGGTCGACTGCCTCATCCAGGAAGTGTTGAGTATCCTCCATCAGCTCCTCCACTTCAGCAAACATGTCGTTCAAAGTGTGAAGGCTCTGCTTGCCTCCAACATTCATCATACTCCCAGTCGTCCACAGCAGAGCTAAACAGACAGAAAGGCAGAACAACATCTTTGCGTCGCTTCCCCCTTGTTGTGAGTCGATGGAGCAAGACCAGACGCGCATGACGCACCACAGCTGGATTTCGTTTTATGTGGAAAAATACGTTTGAGGAGGAGTATAAACCTGCTTTAATGACGTGGAGAGGAAGCTGGATTAACACAGTCCCCTTTTTTCAGGAAATGTACTGCATCAGAAGAAGGGGTTGTGTATTATTCCTATTTGAGGCTATGCAGGAATTCTAGTTTACACATTATTGGACAAAGCAGGCACGTGCACACATTAATGGGAGGATTGGATGTTTAAGCCAGAAAAAATGACACCCATCGGGAAAATTATTTGTAAAATTATTATTATTATTAAGGGTAAAATTACAGCTTATTCTCACACTCACGGTTGTAGCTCAATTTAAGACCCATGAAACAGAACAGAAGAGCAGTAAAACTGTCTTTAAGTTTCACTTTATCAATCAATCAATCAATCAATGTTTATTTATATAGCCCTAAATCACAAGTGTCTCAAAGGGCTGCACAAGCCACAACGACATCCTCGGTACAGAGCCCACATAAGGGCAAGGAAAAAATCACCCCAGTGGGACGTCGATGTGAATGACTATGAGAAACCTTGGAGAGGACCGCATATGTGGGTAACCCCCCCTCTAGGGGAAACCGAAAGCAATGGATGTCGAGTGGGTCTGACATAATATTGTGAGAGTCCAGTCCATAGTGGATCCAACATATCAGCGAAAGACCAGTCTATAGTGGATCCAACATAATAGTGAGAGTCCAGTCCATAGTGGGGCCAGCAGGAAACCATCCCGAGCGGAGACGGGTCAACCGTCCCCAACCGATGCACAGGCGAGCGGTCCACCCCGGGTCCCGACCCTGAACAGCCAGCACTTCATCCATGGCCAACGGACCTGTGTGTCTCCCCCTCCACAAGGGAGAGGGGGGGCAGAGGAGAAAAGAAAAGAAACGGCAGATCAACTGGTCTAAAAGGGGGGTCTATTTAAAGGCTAGAGTATACAAATGAGTTTTAAGATGGGACTTAAATGCTTCTACTGAGGTAGCATCTCTAACTGTTACCGGGAGGGCATTCCATAGCAACTTTAGCAACTTCTAGGACAGTGGTTCACAAACTTTTTTTTTTACCAAGTACCACCTTAGAAAAAAATTGACTCTCATACCAAAGACTATAAAAACGGTACCCATTACCTCCCTGCTTGGCACTCAGCATCAATGGTTGGAATTGGGGGTTGAATCACCAAAATGACTCCCGAGCTCGGCCACCGCTGCTGCTCACTGCTCCCCTCACCTCCCAGGGGGTGGAACAAGGGGATGGGTCAAATGCAGAGGGTAATTTCGCCACACCTAGTGTGTGCGTGACTATCATTAGTACTTTAATTTTAACTTTAATAATGACCAACATTATAATACAGTAGGGTAGTAGGTCTAATTATTCATTAAAAACAAGGCATAAGTTTTATTTAGCAAATATATTAAATATTTTTGGCCACTGTAACAATACAATATGAACAGTAACACTGTGTTGGAATACAGGGGGAAAAAACACTGTACTTAAATCAAGTGATTGTTTGGCGTACCGCTAGATAGAGCCCGCGTACCACAAGTGGTACACGAACCACAGTTTCAGAATCAATCCGTGGTGCATTCAAGGAACCTTGATTAATGTTTGAAACAGAGGAGTACATTTTTTTAAGACAGGGAATGCACATATAAATAATGATATAACAATGACAAATTATTATTGCACCCCCCGTGACCCCGAAAGGGACAAGCGGTAGAAAACGGATGGGATGGATGGATTATTATCAAATGATGATAATCCTACATGAAGCATATTTCCTTACACTATGAGCTAAAAGGGAAACTTGACGTAAGTCTTAATAATCATACGTAAGTGAAAATGGATGGAAGTGAATAATGATCAATATAATTTTAAAAACTCACATTTAGGCTCCTTTATATTAAATGTGCTGGCACTATTTTGTAAAAATAAAAACAATTTGGGGAGCCTACAGGCCCACTAAATAGGCCTAATGATGCCACTGGTTCAAACGCATGACGAAAAAAATGATTGATGAAACAAATACATAAACATGTATATATTGTGGGGTTTCTGATCATTGAGTGCGCCATCTACTGTGCTTCCAGGTTTTCACATTGGGAAGACTGGCACATGGGTAGAATGTATACAAGTGTATACAAGCATGAGGGAACTGCTTTACAATCACATAATCTACACTGTAAAAAAAATGACCGTAAAAACTACGGCAAGCAATTATTAAATAGCAACAGAAAAATATTGTAAAATCAAAAATACTTTATCACAGTGGATGCAGTGGATTCCCGCAAACCAAGAAACAGTAGATAACCTAAATTACTATGGGTTTAATATGTAGAAAACACGTGACTTTACTGTGAAAATAATTAAAAATTGTACAAACCAGGTTTCCATATGAGTTGGGAAATTGTGTTAGATGTAAATATAAACGGAATACAATGATTTGCAAATCCTTTTCAACCCATATTCAGTTGAATATGCTACAAAGACAACATATGTGATGTTCACATTTTTGCAAATAATCATTAACTTTAGAATTTGATGCCAGCAACACGTGACAAAGAAGTTGGGAAATGTGGCAATAAATACTGATAAAGTTGAGGAATGCTCATCAAACACTTATTTGGAACATCCCACAGGTGAACAGGCAAATTGGGAACAGGTGGGTGCCATGATTGGGTGTAAAAGTAGATTCCATGAAATGCTCAGTCTTTCACAAACAAGGATGGGGCGAGGGTCACCACTTTGTCAACAAATGCGTGAGCAAATTGTTGAACAGTTTAAGAAAACCTTTCTCAACCAGCTATTGCAAGGAATTTAGAGATTTCACCATCTACGGTCCGTAATATCATCAAAGGGTTCGGAGAATCTGGAGAAATCACTGCATGTAAGCAGCTAAGCCCGTGACCTTCGATCCCTCAGGCTGTACTGCATCAACAAGCGACATCAGTGTGTAAAGGATATCACCACATGAGCTCAGGAACACTTCAGAAACCCACTGTCAGTAACTACAGTTGGTCGCTGCATCTGTAAGTGCAAGTTAAAACTCTCCTATGCAAGGCGAAAACCGTTTATCAACAACACCCAGAAACGCCGTCGGCTTCGCTGGGCCTGAGCTCATCTAAGATGGACTGATACAAAGTGGAAAAGTGTTCTGTGGTCTGACGAGTCCACATTTCAATTTTTTTTTGGAAACTGTGGACGTCGTGTCCTCCGGACTAAAGAGGAAAAGAACCATCCGGATTGTTATAGGCGCAAAGTTGAAAAGCCAGCATCTGTGATGGTATGGGGGTGTATTAGTGCCCAAGGCATGGGTAACTTACACATCTGTGAAGGCGCCATTAATGCTGAAAGGTACATACAGGTTTTTGAGTAACATATGTTGCCATCCAAGCAACGTTACCATGGACGCCCCTGCTTATTTCAGCAAGACAATGCCAAGCCACGTGTTACATCAACGTGGCTTCATAGTAAAAGAGTGTGGGTACTAGACTGGCCTGCCTGTAGTCCAGACCTGTCTCCCATTGAAAATGTGTGGCGCATTATGAAGCCTAAAATACCACAACGGAGACCCCCGGACTGTTGAACAACTTAAGCTGTACATCAAGCAAGAATGGGAAAGAATTCCACCTGAGAAGCTTCAAAAATGTGTCTCCTCAGTTCCCAAACGTTTACTGAGTGTTGTTAAAAGGAAAGGCCATGTAACACAGTGGTGAACATGCCCTTTCCCAACTACTCTGGCACGTGTTGCAGCCATGAAATTCTAAGTTAATTATTATTTGCAAAAAAAAATAAAGTTTATGAGTTTGAACATCAAATATGTTGTCTTTGTAGTGCATTCAATTGAATATGGGTTGAAAATGATTTGCAAATCATTGTATTCCGTTTATATTTACATCTAACACAATTTCCCAACTCATATGGAAACGGGGTTTGTACAATACACTTGCAAATACTGTAAATTGATGGTATTATTCAGTCTAAATTAAATATTTTGCAGATTGTACATTTAAATTTACAGCATCCCTTAATTGTTTTAGTTTGTGTTAAAGCATTAGCCTCGTTTTGTGGCAAGTCGTTTCAGACATTGAGGGGTTATGTCTATGTGCTTCATTGCAAACTGCATCGAAATGAACCACGCTGTGTGTTTAAGTGTGCTGGAACTGATTACAAGCAGCTATTTAACAGATACAGAGCATTAAAGGCTCATTTTTATTAGCTCATTGAACATGTTGCAGAAGGCCATGTGAGTTGTCCAGTGAAAGGTTGTACAAAAATACTTTCAAGTTAAAATCCTCATGTACTGCTCACGTCTCAGAAACAAAAGTGTTTTGCAGGTACGAGTGTTATTGAAAGGGCAACACGCCCCTGTGCTGCCCTTTCAGTGGTTGATGTTCGCGCCTCACATTGAGGAGATCCTGTGTTTGATTCCCAAGCTTGGGGTCTTTTTGTGTGAAGTTTGCATGTTCTCCCCATGACTGCCTGGGTTCTCTTCTGGTTCTTCCTCCCACCTCCAAAGACCTTCACCTGGGGAAAGGCTGACTGGCAACACTAAAATTGGTCCTAACTTGTTTTACAGTGAATTCCTGGCAACCACAGCTGACAGTAATTTAACTGTAAATTCAATAGGTTTTATTATAAACAGGTTAACGATAAATCCGTTTTTTTTTCATAGTAATTTAACGTAAGCAAAAACAGCCTTAAACTACAGATTCAACATCAATTTACCATAATATCCTATAGACCGTGACTGTACCGCCGCTGCAAGCATTTTACTGTAAATTGTGCAGATTTAATTTTTTTTAACGGTGTAGCTATGTTAATCCCATCTTTAAAAAGTATGCCCTCGCTCCTTTATTAAACAAAACCAATGTCCGTAAACAGCTAGGCAAGGTTTTAAAGGAGCCATATGTAATAATTTCATGTCAAGTCATCATTAAATGGCCCTGATATGTCAAAAGGCATTCATAAATCATGTCCTTTTCGAATATCTTTATAACTGATAACAGTAGTTAGGCCGAGATATGCTCATTTCAAAATTAGATTTACAGCCCCGAAATATTGTTATTCTTTTAATTTCGGTTCTGGATCATCATTTGTACTAAAGTAGTCGTCGTTGGCTCTCACAAAGTCCTTCTGGATTAGCAACAGTACAGTAGAACCTCAATTTACAAACACCTCTATTTGCGAACTTTTTGGTCGACAAACTGGTCGATCGAGCCAAATAGGCCTCCGTGTGCAAACCATGTCTATGTGTATGAACACTTGATTCATTCATTATGGTTCCCGCTGGCAGCCATTTTGTGCTTGCTCATATTGGAGATTGAGAAAGCTGGCTTCTTAGCACAGCATGTTTTTAATTGTGATGAGAACTGACTTTTCTGGAAAAAGATGCCAAAGCAGACTTTTTTTTTACAGTCGAGCAGCTCAAAAGAGTCCTTTGCCCATGTTAATCAGAAACAGCTTTATGTACTGCACATGGATTTTGCCTTTTTATTATTGTAACAATATGGTTGTTAAAGTTAAGGAGTTTCGTGATTTCTGATTGTTTGTGAGAACACCAGAGCAGCGCAAACACGACAGCAGCTTGTCGTCATAGTTGTTTTGGCTTGTCAGTAGTTAATTCATCACCTCCTTGTTATGTTTGTTTGATATACAGTACTGTATAGCACCTAATATATTATATTCTAAATGTACAAACCTTCACCAAAATATGGACTTTTGTCGAGGCTGGAAGCCATTCGGCATATTTGCATTGTTTCTTATGGAGAAATTTGTAATGCAACAGATAAAAAAAACACAGACAACTGGAACATATTCACAGACAATTTATTTCTGTTTAAAATTATTTCACATCACCTTGAAGATCATTTTTGTTTTATTACAGCCACAGAACATTAGCAGCAGCAATAATAGTAACAATAATAATAACAACCCAGCAGTAGAAGCAGATCAATGCTGAGAAAGACCAAAAATGAAGGACAAACAAGATGGGCACCCTTTACAGCTGCCAAAAAATAAATAAATATAGTAAGGGATAATAAGATTTTTTTTTTCCGTTTCAGTCTGTCAGATTTGTCAAATCTGAATTTGCTCCTTAAATTGCATGATTTTTTTTTTTTAAATGATTGTTTGTGGTGAGTTCAACATGTGATGGCTGAGAAAGCAAGAGAGGGGTGAACACAACAGCGAAAGGAGGAAAGCCCCACATATAGAAATAGGAAAAAAACATAGGCACCTGTAGTCCAGCCATAACATGAACAAGTGGCTCAATTAGGATCGAGAAAAGTTGTCAATTCTTTGTGAGACATAAATAAATTGCTGTTTCTCTATCACGTCTAATACAGGGGTGTCCAAACTTTGTCCACTGAAGGATGCCGGAGTCATTTTTTGCCACATTTTATACATTAAAGAAGCTAAATCTTAAAGCAATGTCCACGTTTTGCTATCTGAACAATACAGAACATAGGTGACATAGCAAATGAGTGTAGTATTTAAAAATATACCACTTTAATTGTATTGTTTAGAATATGTTTAAGGCCAATTAAAAAAATAAAACCTGCTGAACAGAAAATGGCTCCCAGGCAGAACTTTGCCTAAAAGTAAGCTGCATTCTGTTGGATTATCTTTGCAAAAAAACACAGGCAGCTTGACTTTAACCAAACACATCAAGATCTGTCAACCAGCGTCGGTGAAATTGTTGGTTGCTACAAAACGTGTGCGAAAACAAACCAAACTGACATAAACTCTGTGGGGACCGCTGTGGATTTTGGCTGTACAGTAGTACCTCAACTTAAGAGTGTCCTAACTTAGGGCCTGATTTACTAAAGGTTTGCGTGTACTAAAACATGTGCAAACTTGATAGCATGCTGATCTACTAAACGTGTGCAAAGTGGATTGCGTGAGCAGAAAAAGGGTCTTCATTAATATGCTAAATACTGTATATGCTGATCATGACATCCTGTCCGGCTCATTTGGTACTAGGCGCCATTTAACCTTTCTCCCAAGAAAAATGCCCAAGACTTGCGTCATTTTCGGCTGTACGAACCATTCAAATCATGGAAAGGATAAACGTTTCTTCAGAGTTCCTCGAAAGGTAATCAAGATGGGCGAAAGAGTGCAGGATTTTATGAAATGACAAGGACAAAGTGGCACACACCCCAGTCCAAAAAACGCAGAGGTTTGCAGTGACCCCTTTGTTAAAGGTTAGTTCAGACCTGGGCATTCTGCGGCCCGCGGGCCACATCCGGCCCTTTGTGCGTCCCTGTCCGGCCCGCGTGAGGCCAATCATAAATTACAAAATAAATTTAAAAAAGTATCTATGTCGAGTGTGCAATACAACGGTGCTGCTTTTGTTTTGAAATGCGTTATTTGTATTACATCCGTGTGGACGTATGCTCGTGCGCGATTTTGAGTGAATGTGAACAGCTGCAATCACAAATTACAAAATAAACAAATAAAAAACATCTATGTCGTGCGTGCAATACAACTGTGCTGCATTTATTTTGAAAAGTGTTATTTATGGACATATGTCCGGGTGTAACCTGTGAGTGAAGGTGCACAGCGACAAGTGATGCCCGGTTACCACCGAGATGTCAGCTCACGCTAAAAAAAGAAAAGTTGATGACGAATGGCGTGTTTTCAACAAGACATGGACTGCCAAGTTTTTCTTTACAGAAATTAAAGGTAAAGCCGTGTGCTTAATTTGTGGTACACGGGTTGCTGTGTTTAAAGAATATCATTTGAATCGCCACTACACGACGAAGCACGAGGAAAAATACCGGAATCTGTCTGATGAAGAGCGCGCAAGGGAGGCTGATGCGTTGATGGTAAAACTGCAAACCCAACAAGGACTTTTTGCCAAATTTCACACCCCCAGAGATGCAGCCGTCAGGACATTTTTCGTCATTTCTCACAAAATCGCCAGAAAAAGTAAGGCGTTTTCTGACGGAGAGTTTATTAAGGCGTGCTTATTGGAATCTGTTGCGCTGATATGCCCGGAGAAGAGGGGCACATTTGAGAACGTGTCACTCTCCCGACGCACTGTAATGAGGCGGGTTGAGACCATCGCTAGAAACTTGGAGCTTCAGCTGAAGAAAAGAACGGCCGACTTTGACAGTTTTTCGCTGGCTTTAGATGAGAGCTGCGGTGTACGTGACACCGCCCAGCTGCTCATCTTCTTACGTGGGATAACTGCAGACTTTCAAATCACGGAGGAGCTGGCAGCCATGCAGTCAATTAAAGGGACAATCACAGGTAATGATTTGTTCACAGAGGTAAATGCGTGTTTGGACATGTTAGGACTGAAATGGGACAAGCTGGCAGGTGTGACAACAGATGGTTGTCCAAATCTGACGGGGAAAAATGTTTGAGGAATTGACATTTTTGCATTGCATTATACATCAGGAAGTGTTGTGGAAGACAGTGTTAAAAATAAAACCATCAAAAGCAGTCTGCTTTTGTATAAAGTTAAGTTAGGTTAAATGAAATTATTATTATTATTATTATTTGTTTTACGGTATATCAAAATTAATTTGAGCAAAATTTAATTGAAATATTGTTGGTGTGGCCCTCCAGCAGTGCTCGGGTTGCTCATGCGGCCCACGGTAAAAATGTATTGCCCACCCCTGGATTAGTTTGATACATTTTTAATATACTTTACTCCTTTAGTGTTTCCCATTGAAGTATATCTTGATGTTGTTTTATCTTCATTTTTAACAAACAGAAACCGGAAAGTCAGGGTCAATGTTACTTTGTCAGGAAAGGTACTTTTACGTCTCCCATCTTGTTTGTTTTGTACACAAATGTCTCAGAGTACATATGATAACAGGACATAAATTAAATATGGTGATGCTTCAGTAATTGTTAGTTTGTCACAGGTGTCAGTTGTCGAGTGCTTGTAGTCGCTGTTTGTTTACACGGACGCAAAGTTGAACGCACTTTTGCGTGCGATGCATATATATCCGGTAGAGTCTTGATATCAATTTCCTTGACCCAGCCACACACAAAGGAGTTGTAGACCTCCGTGCGTTTTCAAGTTTCTAGTGTAGAATTACGTCTATAGCACCAGACAGTTAGACATGTCTGGGAACTCCACCAACGGATAATCCTTGATATCCCTCGACAAATCTTCTTTAGATTTTTCGCTTGTATCTGCTTTTTTGCAGGAAGATCTAGGCCCCTTGTGTACTCAGATAGTTCGCACACTGTTTGCTACAACAGCAATCTTGGCTTGGTTGACCACGACTGTTTTTCACTTCCAGGAAGAAGTCCCGTGATGGAATACAAGCAATACTGGGAGGAGAAAATGCAATTATATTTATTTAGCAACACTCACCACTGTTTTGCGAGCATTATTTTGCGTTTTATTTAGCAGGTGTCGGAAGGACGTGAAAATACAGGTCCATACACAGCTGCAGGATCTGTGCTGGTCAGATGGTTAATGTATTGTTATTATTATTATCTATTTTTTTGTTGTTGTTATTATTATTTTCATTTCTTTTCATTTTGGATTTTCTCTAGTTCATGTAAGCTTCTCTCAATGGATGTGTGCATGTGTGTGTGAGTGGGGGGGAGGATTGTTCTGTTTGGTTTTATTTGCTTTGTCTTGTGTGTTTTGATTTTCCTCTGTTATATGTTTAGGCTTGTGTTATTGTTGGAAAATAATTATTACAAATATAAATAAATAAATAAAATATATATATATATTAAACATTAATTATTTAGATATACCATTTTTTAATTTCTAGAGCTGCTATGAGGACTTCAGAGGCTGATTACAACTAATTCAATTCATGCGTTTTGCCGTTTTTTTCCACAGAATGTATATTTTAATATTTCTTATTTGAAAAAAAAGGATTTAAGTATAATTTTTTTTGCATTTTGAGCAGAGTAATGTGCAGCCTCTCCCGAATGACCGCACCTTCAGCTGTAAAAAAACAAAAAAAAAACAAGTGGTGCCAATGTACAGTAAATACACCACAAGACTGTTTCTAAAGTGCACATATCTCCTGCTTGTTTACAAACACAGCAAAACGCTGCAGGTGCTGTAGCAGCCTGATAACATGAATGTGCAGTAAATGAGAGTGTATCCGTGGTGATGCCCTTTATAGTACATGCTAGAGGGGGGAATCTTTGGCCACCTCACGATTCTGTTACGATTCCGATTCAGGAGCTACGATGCGATTAAAAAATTGATTATTGATGCGTCTCTAATCAACGTATATTGATGCAGTATTACATTTCTTTAGGTTTCACTAAATTAGCGTTTACCACTTGCAACTTTTAAAAACAGTGCATTTGTAATCAGAAATTCCCATCACATTTATTCACTTCATTGAAATGTGAGCAAAACTGGACCATAAGAGTTGCAGTCAGAAATGTCTGCATTACTTTATTTACAATAAAATAAATCGGTTATCAATTATTGACGTATACTTATCGATTTTATAATCGTCCATGTCTGGATGGCGATGCATAAAAAAAAAATCGATTATTATCAAAGAAGGCGGTCTGCATCACATTGCAATTGCACACGCAGTATTAGTAAATCACACACAACACACCCACGAAGAGTACACGCTATTTTATAGATTGCCCGTGTTGTCTAGTGCGCAGTATTAGGATTTTAGTAAATCAGGCCCTTAGTGTTTTGAGATAAGAGCTGTCTTTTGGCTAATTACTATGCTTTAAGTTGCAAGCAAACAAGCGAGTACAAGCATCCCCGCCATTAATTCAAAAGTTAAAGTACCAATGATTGTCTCACACACACTAGGTGTGGCAAAATTATTCTCTGTATTTGACCCATCACCCTTGATCACCCCCTGGGAGGTGAGGGGAGCAGCGGTGCCGCGCCCGGGAATCATTTTTGGTGATTTAACCCCCAATTCCAACCCTTGATGCTGAGTGCCAAGCAGGGAGGTAATGGGTCCCATTTTTATAGTCTTTGGTATGACTCGGCCGGGGTTTGAACTCACAACCTAACGATCTCAGGGTATTAGTTGGCATAGCAAATGTCACAGTGAAGTCTTTAAGAGCCGATCTGAACATCTGATCTTACTCGTTAGCATTAGCTTAGAGCAAAATATCGACACAACTTTGATTTTCAACAATGGGAAAGAAAAAATTGAGTGTGAAGGACAGTGTTGAGCAAAAGAAGTAGATGGTATTAATCGATTTAAAAAATAAATAAAAAATCATCAATGAAGGACAGTGTTGAGCAAAAGAAGTAGATGGTATTAATCGATTTAAGAAATAAATAAAAAATCATCAAAAACATGACTTGAGCATGTCGCCATCTTGGCAAAGTAATTTGAGCTTAGCAGTGCTAGTCTGCACCCTACTGAAGCAAAATGAGTCTAACGCCAACCAAGAATGTTAAAATAATATCTAAGCGGTAGACATGTATCCATGAAAATATGAAACAGCTGCTGATGGTGTGTTTGACAGAAAGGTGGCTGGAAGGAGATACCGTAGAAGTCCACTCTCCAAGGTAAATGTTGTACATTATTATTACATTACTTCATAAAACTATTGTAATTGTTAGTAGTACATTATATTGAACGTTTTATACAGTATTTATTATCCAAAAGTCATGTTGGATCTTAAAATTGTGATGTTCGAGAGGGGCAAGCACCAATTACAATTATTGATTTCAATAGGAGATACAAGAGTTTTGAGTAAAGGGGTCTGTCACAGAACCCATTAAGCTCCTAAATTGAGGTACCACTGTACTTTTATTTCCTCCATGCATTTCCCGAGGTTTTGTCATAGATTTGCACCAATCAGCTCTCTATTTTCTAGTTGTTCAAAATGAATAATAGGTCCACATGTAGCGTACAAATGTGACAGTGGTTATCACTCAAGACAAAACATGAAATTGTAAACACAAGTACAGCAACTGAAGGACATTTGGCCATTGAAGATGAAGCTCCTGAAATAGTCGGGCAGCAGTTTTACAGCACTTTTGCTTTTAATAAATAGAGTGGTCATCGTGTTTTGTCAAGTCTCAGCTAATAGTACAAATGAGTAAGTACAGTCTCAGCTTGACTGTACCAATTATGACAAGATCTTACGAGCGGCTCCCGGAAACAACCAGATTTTTCCATTCAGATAGTGATCAGGCCCTTTATATCACGGTTTCAAACCACCAGTAAAATATTAGAGACATGCAAAATAAACCTGAAAAACAATACCAACAAAACACAAGCGACACGTCTAATTCATGTAATAATCAAATCAGTAAAGCTAAAAAATAGTATGCCTTAAAACACATCCTTTAGATTACAGTGCACTTTGTGTGAAACAACAAAACGACCACACACACACACACACACACACACACTTTGCGAAAAACCAAGGCAACATGGGCCTACCAATGAGAGGAGGCCAAAAACCAGTACAGAAAAGAAGATGACAAAGAAAAAGGGCTTAAACATAGTAAAAGAGAGACTATATACAATTCTATGTACATTATACAGGATATGAAAATTATCACCAGGTCCTAAATTTTGACCCAGTCCCAGAAATTGCCCGAAATCTACTGACCAAACAGAAAACCGCGGGGCAGCCAATAAATAGGAAAGTAAATATCTCGCAGTGGACGGCTTCGACAACCTGGAGCTTTCTGCAGGTGGCACAAACCAAATGAAAAAGGTCAAATAGAGCAAAATAGGTGTGAAAAGCAGGTTAACCTGACTGGCTTCAGTGCGTCAGGGCGGTTACTACATTTAAATGAGGGAATGTTGATGGAGAAAAAAAACAGTTTTTCATTGATAGCCCACATTTATAATATATACATGAATTGTGTCTCGACATTTTGATTAGAAATGATGAAATACAACACAGGAAAGAGTCAGCGGTCACAAGACTTCCAACGTACACAAGATGTCAGACACTTGTGTTGGCTTGATGCAACAAAATCGGGTTTGATGTTTGGCGAGTGTCCCTTTTCTCCGTGTCGGGCCAAAATACAAAGCACACAAACTCTTAGCTGGTTTCGAGGTGGACATGAACAAGTCCATGCGACCACCATAGCATAGTAGCAAAGTACAGAGAGGTTGGCTTTGTGTGTGAAGTGTCCAAAAGAAGCAAAGAAAGAACAGAGTCTGTGTACATCTTCCCCGCCAGGATTACATCCAACAGAGTATTAGAGGCTTATAAATAAGAGGCAGTCCCAGACCACCCAGCTACTGCTACACAGAAGTCCTACTAAATATGAATCAGAATGTACACTAACAACTTAAAAAGGGGCAGATTTTGCTGTCACTGTTCAGTTCTCCTACAAAGATCATTCTCAAATGTCATTACTGACATTCATCTACATATAAACACACAATATATGAAAGCGCAGAAGGCCTGGAAAAATATGTTCATTTAAGCAGGTACAAACCGTTTTTTGTGTGTGTCTGCGTGTGTCTCTGTAGATACGGAACAGGAAAAAAAAAAAAGGCAGCACCGTTCCCAAACAAAGTCGGACTTGAATTGAAGGGTGCAAGATCGAATTGATTGGATCGCTACATCTTAGATCAGAGTGGAGAAGAGCTGGAATGTAAGCGCTTCATCACGAGATAGATAAAAACAGTTGGACGATGGAGCTAAAATGATATCTTTTGTTACAAGGTCCTTGAACGTCGTCTCGTCAAATTAGCAAAAAAGGGTCCGTTATACAACGGCAACAGTGAGAAGGGGAGCGACAAGGTCCACGAAGCTTTCTTACTTTAAGAAAATGGGAGGTTTACACTTCAAAAGCAAGCCGTTTCTCCCTGTGTGATGATTGGTGTCTGAGATCCTGCTTTGATGATGGCGACAAACACCTGGCGAACATAACCTGCTTTCAGTTCTAGTGAGAGTCTGGTTACCCGTACATGCTATGTGATGGGGGTCCATCACCAGGCTTCTGTGTACCGAACATCCACATCTTTTAGGTTGGGCAGTTTGGCCTGGAAAGGAAAAATATAATGTGAGGTAATCAATAAACCCACTCAAACTCATACAGCCGACTTGAGGTCAGACAATTTGTTGCAAAAGAAACAAATTGTGCGCGGGACATTGTGTCTTTCTACATGTTACGCTGCTTAACCACAGTTTGTTCCATGCTAATCAATAATGTCAGTATGAACAAAAAATAACTAATATAATACGTAGAAATGAAACATACCAGTGGTCATCACTGGTGTCACAGGTAAGCTGGAGCCAACCCCAGATGACTGATCACCAGCAAATCACAGGACACGCACGCGCACACATTATACGTATGTATGTATGTATGTATACACAGTACAGGCCAAAAGTTTGGACACACCTTCTCATTCACAACACAACTGATGGTCCCCCATTGATAAAGCAAGACATTCCACTAATCAACCCTGATAAGGCACACCTGCGAAGTTAAAACCATTTTAAGTGACTACCTCTTGAAGCTCATCGAGAGAATGCCAAGAGTGTGCAAAGCAGTAATCAGAGCAAAGGGTGGCTATTTTGAAGAAACTAGAATATAAAACATGTTTTCAGTTATTTCACCTTTTTGTTAAGTACATAACTCCACATCATAGTTTTGTTGCCTTCACTGACAATCTACAATGTAAATAGTCATGAAAATAAAGAAAACGCGTTGAATGAGAAGGTGTGTCCAAACCTATATTGTATATGTATATATACATCCATCCATCCATTTTCTACCGTTTGTTCCTCTCGGGGTCACTGGAGCTTATCTCAGCTGCATTCGGGTGGAAGGCGGGGTACACCCTGGACAAGTTGCCACCTCATCACAGGGCCAACACAGATAGACAGACAACATTCACACTCACATTCACACACTAGGGCCAATTTAGTGTTGCCAAATCAACCTATCCCCAGGTGCATGTCTTTGGAAGTGGGAGGAAGCCGGAGGGAACCCACGCAGTCACGGGGAGAACATGCAAACTCGACATAGAAAGACCCAGAACCCGGGATCGAACCCAGGACCTTCGTATTTATAGATAGATATATAGACAACATTCACACCTATGGACATGCAAACATTTCAACAGAGATCGGTAACCCCCCATGTAAATCCAAATGACACATTTTGTCTTTAATATCAGCGTCTGTGTCTTGCAGTTACCTTGAGGTCCTCGTAGGTGTCAGCTGTAAGCTTGGTGCTGTTCATGTTCAGACTACACAAACTCTTCATGGCTGAAACAAGCAGTCACACAAAATGTGCACAATGTTTACAACAAAATGAAACAATCTCACAATATAACCATTTAATGCCGGCGTGTCCAAAGTGTGACCGATGGGCCATTTTCAGCCCAGGGATATTTTTTTTTTATTGGCCTATTGGTCACCTGTAACGCAAAAACTAACATAAAATGTTTTTTAAAGTAGGTCAGCATTCTTAGCATCCATCCATCCATCTTCTTCCGCTTATCCGAGGTCGGGTCGCGGGGGCAGCAGCCTAAGCAGGGAAGCCCAGACTTCCCTCTCCCCAGCCACTTCGTCCAGCTCTTCCTGTGGGACCCCGAGGCGTTCCCAGGCCAGCCGGGAGACATAGTCTTCCCAACGTGTCCTGGGTCTTCCCCGCGGCCTCCTACCGGTCGGACGTGCCCTAAACACCTCCCTAGGGAGGCGTTCGGGTGGCATCCTGAACAGATGCCCGAACCACCTCATCTGGCTCCTCTCGATGTGGAGGAGCAGCGGCTTTACTTTGAGCTCCTCCCGGATGGCAGAGCTTCTCACCCTATCTCTAAGGGAGAGCCCCGCCACCCGGCGGAGGAAACTCATTTCGGCCGCTTGTACCCGTGATCTTGTCCTTTCGGTCATGACCCAAAGCTCATGACCATAGGTGAGGATGGGAACGTAGATCGACCGGTAAATTGAGAGCTTTGCCTTCCGGCTCAGCTCCTTCTTCACCACAACGGATCGATACAGCGTCCGCATTACTGAAGACGCCGCACCGATCCGCCTGTCGATCTCACGATCCACTCTTCCCTCACTCGTGAACAAGACTCCGAGGTACTTGAACTCCTCCACTTGGGGCAAGATCTCCTCCCCAACACGGAGATGGCACTCCACCCTTTTCCGGGCGAGAACCATGGACTCGGACTTGGAGGTTTCTTAGCATGTACATTAAATTTGTTTTATCATCTTGATGCATGAAATTTCAAGTTTGGACACCCCTGATTTAATGTAGTAGTAGGGGTCTAACGGTACACCATACAATATGTAAAGCGCTTTGGGTCACTAGAGAAAAGCGCTATATAAATACAATTCACTTCACTTCACTTCACTATACCACAATCGTCATGATGTAAGTATGTCGGTTTTAATGTTACAGTTCATTTTTGCTACATTAAGGCTCATCTACTTTAAGCTGGAAAACCCCTTAAACCACGTGTCCCCAAACTACGGCCTTTTTTTTTTTTTTTTATCTTTCATTTTTTCTACCGCTTGTTACTCTTGGTGTCTCCTAGCCGCTCAGGTAAATTATATTGTCTAAAAATGAATTTTCCCATCGATAACGTGACAATGTTAAATGTTGATGAACATCAATGTTAATTGATGTTAAATGACAAAACGGATTATAAAGACAATATGTGTGTATATATATATATATATATATATATATATATATATATATATGTATATGTATATATATATATATATATATATATATATATTAGGGGTGTGGGGAAAAAAATCGATTCGAATTCGAATCGCGATTCTCACGTTGTGTGATTCAGAATCGATTCTCATTTTTAAAAAATCGACAATACACAGCAATACCATAACAATGCAATCTAATTCCAAAACCAAACTCGACCCAGCAACACTCAGAACTGCAATAAACAGAGCAATTGAGAGGAGACACAAACACGACACAGAACAAACCAAAAGTAGTGATACAAAAATGAATATTATCAACAACAGTATCAATATTAGTTACAATTTCAACATAGCAGTGATTAAAAATCCCTCATTGACATTATCATTAGACATTTATTAAAAAAAAAAAAAAGGACAATAGTTTCACAGTGGCTTACACTTGCATTGCATCTCATAAGCTTGACAACACACTGTGTCCAATATTTTCACAAAGATAAAATAAGTCATATTTTTGGTTCATTTAATAGTTAAAACAAATTTACATTATTGAAATCAGTTGATAAAACATTGTCCTTTACAATTATAAAAGCGTTTTACAAAAATCTACTACTCTGCTTGCATGTCAGCAGACTGGGGTAGATCCTGCTGAAATCCTATGTATTGAATGAATAGAGAATCCTTTTGAATTGGGAAAAAAATCGTTTTTGAATCGAGAATTGTGTTGAATTGAAAAAAAAAAAAAATCGATTTTGAATCGAATCGTGACCTCAAGAATCGATATTGAATCGAATCCTGAGACACCCAAAGATTCACAGCCCTAATATATATATATATATATACATACACAGCCTGGCCCCCGGCCAGATTTTTTTAACCCAATGTGGCCCCCGAATCAAAAAGTTTGGGGACCCCTGCCTTAAACGAATAATTATTTAGCCTAAGCCTTGTTTCAGCCACACTAAACCATCGTTTAAGGTTCCCCTCCTCTGCCAATTTTTTACACGGGTAAGTGCGCCGTCTATTTCTTGAGTGTCCGGCTCTTAGCTTTGTATGGACTCACTGATTGTTTACAAACTGAGTTCGGAGAGGAAGTGACGCCAGAAGACCGCGCCCCAGCTTCATAACAACCCGTTCGGTAACTCGGAAGCAACCACTAGAAGATGGAGGCGAGTCATCCAGACATGCCTGTGCTTCTCCTTCTTGTACATGTACAGACACTTGTGAAAATCCCACATCAATTTCGGATACAACACATCTCAGACGGCAACTTAGCAATGTTGAGCGACGGTTTTGGATAAGCCCTGGAAGAACGGCAGCCTGGTGGGATATGTTTGTCACCGAGTGTGTTGTGTCGGAGGAACGGCAAGAGAACCTTCGAATGTCCAGGTCAGCTGTTATTCTACTTAGTGAAAAACTTTGTCCATCTGTTGAAGGAGAGACGACAATGCGGGCTCCCGTGGACAAGGGAAGACCACGAAAAATAGCAAATGCATTTGGACTGGCAAAGCAGACCGTCAGTTATTGTCCGCTGTGTATGTGGAGCGATTACGCAACGTCTAGTTTTGTACTCCATAACTATTGTGAAGCCATGAAGTGGTTGCGGCCATCAAGTACGACCGCCAATTTCAGCCTACAAGCAGTGTCCTGTTGTTGTAAAATGTTCTTTATCACATTGTTTACTTTCAAACATCCATTAAAGATATGATTCATGTATGATGGTTCAGGTGTGATTCACTACAATAGGGCTAGTCTAACAGCTGCTGATGGTGAGGCAAGCAAGGTTTACTGTTAAAAGAAATGTGGCAATAGTCTACCGGGTACATTGACACACAGAGTAAGGATACACTTCCAGGTCAGAGGTGACTATGACCCGCGCATTTTTCCGCGCATGTGTACTTGGTCGAGTTGCGACGGTGTTGTGTGTGGACACGGATAAGGTTAGGTGGGATTTACCCTGGATAACCTTAGTGTAGAAGAGGCCTAAGGGAACAAAATTCAAAACGTAAAACTGCTCAGCTTTTGTTTCAACAGTTAAAAAAATATATAAGTGCTGTCAGGTAATATTCTAATGGATCTAATTATCAAATAAAATAAATTCTGTATTAATATTATGTATTTTCATTAGGAAAATGCAACAAAGCACACAAGTAAACCGTTTGATTTATAACATTATTGGCTGAAGTGCAGCACTGTTCCCCATTTCTATTGAACAACGGCGGCACACTGCTATTTTCTTATTGACTTTGTCCGTTTACGTATTTCACCAAGAAGGCAAATCTATGCCAAACAGGAAACTTTGATGACGGAGGAGGGTTTTTAAGCTCTGGCTTCTCTTTGGCACTATCACTAGCTGTGACTCCAGATAGGCAAAGGTTGACTGCAGTATATTTGT
Organism: Nerophis lumbriciformis; assembly: GCF_033978685.3. NCBI lineage: Eukaryota > Metazoa > Chordata > Actinopteri > Syngnathiformes > Syngnathidae > Nerophis > Nerophis lumbriciformis. The sequence goes on along the minus strand of NC_084557.2, from coordinate 35,102,671 downwards.
TGACAGAATAGGCGCATGACTATAAAGTGAGGCCATTTAATTTCCTGTCCCTTAATCTGTACCATGTTTGAACTCTGTACGCCTCTGTCTGTGCCCTACCCAATTATGAATACCACCACACTCCTACATACAGTAAGAGCATGACTTTTGTAAATGAACATGTGTTTTCTTACAGCTGAGAGCCAGTAAACCAGCATCAGTGACGGGGGTCTCACACAGGTTCAGCACTTGAAGACAGGCCAAGTGCTCTGATAACAACCGCAATCCTGCATCTCCAAACTGTGGAAAAGAATGATATCGCTTAGATCCGACACCATTTGCACTTTATGATAGCATGTTGTTTTGTCCTTATGTATACCTGAGTGGACCACAGGTTAAGCTGTTTAAGCGAAGGCAGCTTGATGAGCTGCTCGGCACAGGCACTGGTGACGTTGGTGAAGGCCAGGCTGAGATTCTCCAGGTTCCCAAAAGAACCTGAACTCAACAGGCGAGCAAGATCTGCATCCTAAAACATAAGTAGTGTGTTAATTAACCACGATGCACATTTGAATACTGAGTGTATATGTCTAGCGACGTCACTGTTATCTCACCGTGGACTTGGAAGGAAGAGTCAGGCGGGTGGGGCCTCCTTTTCTTTGCTGAGAAGACAGAAAAAAAGATGGCGTCAGTGCTAATGGCCTTGCAGTAACATTTTCAGACAGCAGATGGGGAGTGTGAGCACCTACATGCAAGGAAATGCATGTAATGTATTATTTGTCTTAAAAGTCTTTTGTCACCTCCTAATGTTATTTCAAGTTAAAACACACCATTCACCAATACAACATTTGTAGTTATAAGGCTAGTTTTTAACTTTTTACCAATCACATTAGCATTATTGTTTCAATATACACCCAACGATAACATTGTACAACGCTACACAATCATATGCAATACTTTAAGGCACATATAAGGTTTAAACTGAAATCAATAGTCGTGTCTGGACTGGAACTTTGTAACCTGTGGAACATGCAGATTCAGTAGTAATGGTAGTGTAGTGTCAGTAACAAGGTGGCTCTTTGCAATGGTATACAATGTCATCTTCTAACATTTTCTGAGATATGTTTGACAAATCTCCACTCAAAAAAAGGCACCCGATCATTTTAAAGTCAGCTAATACACCATGTGGCAGGGCTTTCCCATCTCCATATCAAATGAAAGCACAAACTTCATTATCTTCCACACGCCTTTTTATCCAAACAGTCTAATCCAAACCAAAAGGAATATAGTTGGCGAATCCCTCAATCAGCAGCCTCACTGGCAAACATTAGGCAACTCAAGGCATTGTGTGAAGAGGCATTAAAAATCTATACGTGCATATGAGAGATGGCCAAATGGTGCACAAAATAAAAAGCAGGAAGTGAGAGACAGTAAGCTAATGTGTTTGCATAGCTTGGTAAAGAGTCAGCAACACTGACAATAGCAGCCTCCTCCATCAAACACATTATGTGCAAACAACAGTAGAAGTTTCCATAATGATTCATTATTAAAGTGAAGTTAGTGTCTAACTGCTGTGTTTAACTCAGCTATACCTCATGTGAAACTTTTAAGCCTCATTTTGTTGTTGTTGCACAAAATAGAAATAAAATTAAATCACAAAAATGAGGAGAAAATAGAGTAAAAAGGCATAATGTAAAAGGAGAAAGATGGAATGTTGATAATTAATAATATTACACGTCAGACTAATAATAGTAATCTTTGTCAACAAAGCTGACACAATTTTTTATATATACAGTACAGGCCAAACGTTTGGACACACCTTCTCATTCAATGCGTTTTCTTTATTTTCATGACTATTTACATTGTAGATTGTCACTGAAGGCATCAAAATTACGAATGAACACATGTGGAGTTATGTACTTAACAAAAAAAGGTGAAATAACTAAAAACCTGATTATATTCTACTTTCTTCAAAATAGCCACCCTTTGCTCTTATTACTGTTTTGCACACTCTTTTCTTTCACTCGATGAGTATGGGTTGTACTTGTATAGCGCTTTTCTACCTTCAAGGTACTCAAAGCGCTTTGACACTACTTCCACATTTACCCATTCACACACACATTCACACACTGATGGAGGAAGCTGCCATGCAAGGCGCTAACCAGCATCCATCAGGAGCAAGGGTGAAGTGTCTTGCTCAGGACACAACGGACATGACGAGGTTGGTACTAGGTGGGGATTGAACCAGGGACCCTCGGGTCGCGCACAGCCATTCTTCCACTGTGCCACGCCGTCCCTCTCTTTAGTCACCCTAAATGGTTTTCACTTCACAGGACTTCACAGGAGTACCTTATCAGGGTTGATTAGTGGAATTTCTTGCTTTGTCAATGGGGTTGGAATCATCAGTTGTGTTGTGAATGAGAAAAAGATGTGTCCAAACCTTTGGCCTGTACTGTATATATATATATATATATATATGGCCTGTACTGTATATATATATATATATATATATATATATATATATATATATATATATATATATATATATATATATATATATATATATATATATATATATATATATATATATATACACACACATACATACATATATATACACATATACATACATACATACATACATACGTACATACACACATATATATATATATATATATATATATATATATATATATATATATATATATATATATATATATATATATACACATATATATATATATATATATATATATATATACACACACATACATATATATATATATATATATATATATATATATATATATATATATATATATACCGTATTTTCCGCACTATAAGGCGCACCTAAAAACCACAATTTTTCTCAAAAGCTGACAGTGCGCCTAATAACCCGGTGCGCTTTATTACGATTCATTTTCATAAAGTTTCGGTCTCGCAACTTCGGTAAACAGCCGCCATCTTTTTTCCCGGTAGAACAGGAAGCGCTTCTTCTTCTACGCAAGCAACCGCCAAGGAAAGCACCCGCCCCCATAGAACAGGAAGCGCTTCACCCGCCCCCATAGAACAGGAAGCGCTTCACCCGCCCCCGGAAGAAGAAGAAAAAACGCGCGGATATCACCGTACGTTTCATTTCCTGTTTACATCTGTAAAGACCACAAAATGGCTCCTACTAAACGATCCGGTTCATAAAAAGACGCAATCTCTCCATCCGCACACGGATTACTACCGTATTTCACAGCAACTGAACCGCACTGTGGAACGGGAGCACGTACGGTGAATATTCGCTCCACAGGGAATGAGAAGTCATCCTTCACTGTGGTTCTAGCTTGCCATGCTAACTTCCACTCATGGTGATATTCAAAAGGAAGACCTTGCCAAAAGAGACCTTTCCAGCCGGCGTCATCATAAAAGCTAACTCGAAGGGATGGATGGATGAAGAAAAGATGAGCGAGTGGTTAAGGGAAGTTTACGCGAAGAGGCCGGGTGGCTTTTTTCACACAGCTCCGAAGGCGAACACACCTTCACTAAGACGGGCAGACAGCCTCGGACGACATACGCCAACATCTGCCAGTGGATCGTAAATGCTTGGGCAGATATTTCGGTCACAACTGTGGTCCGAGCTTTCCGGAAGGCAGGATTCACAGAACAACAGCGACACTGACTCCCGATGACTTCTACGAGACGGAACCGGCCATTTTGGATCCCACGCTTGCGCAACTTTTCAATTCGGACACCGAAGACGAAGAATTCGAAGGATTTACGAATGAAGAATAACTTCAGAAGGTGAGCGCTATGTTTATTTTGTGTGTTGTGACATTAACGTTCGAGCAACATTATGTTACTATTGCTCTACACCATTTTGAATTTTACTATGTTTGTGATTGCACATTTGCGTACATTTTGGGACAGAGTTGTTAGAACGCTGGTTTTCAATATATTATTAAAGTTTGACTGAACTATCTGACTGTTTTTTTGACATTCACTTTAGCGCAGCGTTTTTTTGACATTCACTTTAGCGCAGCGTAGGCGCGGCTTTTAGTCCGGGGCGGCTTATTGGTGGACAAAATTATGAAATATGTAATTCATAGAAGGTGCAGCTAATAATCCGGTGCGCCTTATAGTGCGGAAAATACGGTGTATATATATATATACACATATATATATATATATATATATACACACACATACATATATATATATATATATATATATATATATATATATATATATATATATATATATATATATATAAAACATTGAAGGTAATGTCAACTTGTCCTCTTGTTCCTCTGCAGCAGCATCAATCACACATTTGGGCCAAGATATTATAACTCCATTGTTGCTTAGCTCACAGCACAGTGTTAATTTGACAAACCATATAAAGTATTGAAGTATGTGGGAATATGTCATTGCGTGTGTAAACTCACCAGTTCTTTGAGTTCTCGCTGTCGGTCGCAGAGTTGTTCGTACATACGCAGGCCCACTTGGGTGCTCTCCAGGGTGGAGATGATCTGCAGCTGGGTGTCCTTGTTCTCGATGATGTTGTACTCCAGCATCAGACATAGAATCTGGACACACAACATTTTAAAGTCGAATAAGACTTAGAATTGTGCAGATGTCTGCCAAGTTTAAAATGTTTATAACAATGGAAGAAGAACAAAATTGGGGTTGTGTTCATTCCACGTGTTTTACCTGACCATTACTAGAGTTTGACAAGGATGATATAAGACAATAACAATGATATTACTCTGACAAATTATGAAATCCACATTGACATTATAATACATTTTTATTAGGAAGGTCTAAAAGCCATCAATGTACATGAGTAATGCATATTAATCTTGTGAATTATGAAAGAAAATGAAGCTACTTAAACAGGTAAAGTGTTAAGAGGTCATACATCAATCATCGTGCTTGGATGTAGTTGCTTGTGTACCTCAGGGGTCATTGCCAGGACCGCAGTTGTTTATTTTGTATATAAATAACTTCAAGTAAATTATTTGCAGTTGACACTACTGCATTTTGTTCAGGGAGAACACACAAGGCAGAAAAAATAAACACATTATAAAGGTGGTTTAATAAAAAAGACAATACTTGACTAAACCAAAATTATGTCATCCTGGTAAGGTTTATGGTGTCGGTTCGAACATGCATACAGTTAAAATATGATACATCACATATTTCCAGATTCTCATTACAACATGTTCGAAAAGTAGTAGGAAGAAGCAGAATTTATTTAATCCTGCCCCTTTTCCATTTCATAGCAATTAAAAAAAAAAGCTGTATACATTTTATAGCAAACACTAACACATTTGTTCACTTCCTTTTCTCGATTTGTACACCATTTCAATCCATAAATAATAGAGGTCTCACGAATAAATAGTTAGCGTAAGTAAGTTTTGATTCACATTTGCTTTCACAACTATTGTGTAAATATAGGAACAAAACTGGAGCAGACAATTCCAGATGTTCATGATAGGTCAGTTGAAGACTCAAATGAAACAACAGACAGGAATGCCAACTCAATGTTCTTCAAAAACGCAACAAAAGAAGAAATAATCAAAATTGTAAAGAAATGTAAATCCAAGACTTCAACTGACTGTCATGGAATAGATATGGAAACAATAAAACAAAGTTATTGAAGAAATTTCAAAACCTCTAATGTATATCAGCAATCTGTCATTTCAAACAGGCAAATTCCCAGAAACAATTAAAATAGCAACATTTGTCCCGATTTATAAGACTGGAGACAAACAAGAATTTACACATTGTAGACCTGTTTCTTTACTGTCACAATTTTCTAAAATCATTGAAAATTATTCAACAACAGATTCAACCAATTCATAAATAAAAGAGAAACACTCGCAGAGTACCAATACGGATTCCGAGCTAACATTTCAACAACGATGGCATTACCGGTAATCAAAATAAGAGAGGAACTTACCAATGCAATAGATGATAAACAGTGTGCAGCAGCAGTGTTTATAGATTCAACAAAAGCATTTGACAAAATTAACCGTAATTTTTAATCAACAAACTAGAAAAGTATGGCATCAGAGGACTGGTCTTGAACTAGATAGAGAGCTACAGTACTTAACCAACAGAAAGCAATACATGAAGTCAGGTGAACATAAAGTACATTAACAAAGCTAAATATATTTTGTGACATACCCCAGGGATCAATACTGGGACCAAAAATGTTTAATCTCTATATAAACGATATTTGTAAAGTTCCAAAAGACTTAACAACTGCGTTTTGTTCAGGAGAGAACACACAGAAGCTAATACAAATAATAGAATAAATTAACAAATTAAAAAGATGGTTTCACAAAAACATATTTCTCAGTAAAACTAAAATAATGCTACTCGGTAACAGTACAAGAGAAAGTCAAACACAAATCTAACATTTGGACTTTAAACAGTTTCTTAAACTGGATCATATTAGTACTCTGGTTGATTTATTTGCTTAATTAATTCCACATTTTTATTCCAGATACTGATACTTACCGGTATACTTAAAACTAAAGGTTTTAAGTGTTGTACGTGCATACAAATGTTTTAAAGTTAGATTTTTCTCTAAGGTTATATTTCTCCTCTTTTGTTGAGAAAAATTGTTGGACATGGATTAGGATTAGGGTTAGTACATACATTTGCCAATAAACCAAATCATTGAATTTCAATATTTTGGATTCAATTAATAAAGCATTTGAATGTTCTTTGCATCCAACATTATGTATTATTCGCCCATATTTCTACAAAATAACTATGGTAACACTAGTGAGCAGTAGAGAATATAGAGTTATTTTTGATCCAGGACATATTTGGCTTTCTTTAATATTGATGTATTTCTTAGCACGTTATGTTGGATATTTTTTATATGAAATTTCCTGTTCATTTTGTCATCTATTATTACACCCAAAAATGTGGTTTCTTTTACTCTGTCAATGTCTACTCCGTCTGTTTGTATTTGTGTTTGACTTTCTCTTCTATTGTTACCGAATAGCATTATTCATAGACAGTGAAAACTGGTAGATGATCACTAATGTTGGTTATTAGCGGACCACTTGAAGTATTATTATCAAAGTTATTGGTAAAAAGTCATTAGTAAAATATTATCTTTACATGTGGCATAGTGTCCTGTGATTCAGCGTGGTCTTGTGATTTTAGGATATAAACTCATGCAATCATTGAATCAATGGTATTTTGCTAATTAGGGTTCAAGAGGTCAATGTTAAAGTCACCACATAGGAAAATTACTTTTTGACTGATTTCAGTAAAATCTGCCTTAATCCAGTCCTCAAATATTCCAATAGTTGATTTAGGTGTTCTGTATATGCAGCAGATCAATATGTTTTTGCTTTTTTCATATTTCAATGGCAATGCATTCTAAAATAACATCAGTAGCAAACAAGATGTTTTTCACCACTTTGCATTTCAGGTTCTTCATCAATATTTATGGTTTATGTTGCAAAAGTTTTCCATTTTTACATTTTCTTGTTCAGCAATCTTTTGTGTTGCTTTATGAATGTCCATGAGTGTAGATGAATGTGCTCTTACATCCATTGTTGAATGGTCCCTTGAAACGCAGTAGTATTAATGTTACACGTAGATGTTTGCTTTCCGGAGCGCTGTGAGCTTAATATTTGTCCAGATCGTTGATTGATGTGTTTGACAAAAAACGTGATGTAAATTTTGCATTTTGCGGTTGCTTCCTCAAGTCGTATTCTTTCTTGGCGATGTCAGCATTGCGTTTAGTGAAATGCTCATTCACATTTGTACCCTTCAGCTTCTTTCCCTGTTTCAGCAGTGCCGTTTTAGATTTCTTTTTGGTGAATTTCATGAGGATTATCATACAGGTGTTGTTGTTTCTTCCATTCAGTGGGATGCATGTGCCAATGTGGAAATATTGACATCAATTTCCTTTGAGTTCAAAAAAGTTTTCTATTTGCTGCTCTGCTGAGGACAGTTCCATTTCCTCTGGTTCTCCTCTATTATCCACGTCTCTGGCGTAAAATCTGAGAATGATATGCAACCCTGTCATGATTACTTCATTAATTAATTTATCCTGATCCATATCATCTATGATTTTCTTCAGAGCGATGTTATCTTGTTCCAGAACCTAGCTAGCTATATTCTCCTCTCGGAGAACCTCTATCTCTTGTCGCATTTCTGTTTGCTCCTTTAGGAGACTCATCACATTATCTTTGAGATCACAATGCTCCCTTCTCAAGCTGTTATTCTGGGTTTGCAGGCTTTCTATGTTTGCTTGTAGGCATGCCTATCTGCTTTCTGATCTGATCTTAGACTTGCCACATCTGCTTTGATGGTTGATTGCAGGTTGTTTATTTTAATTTCCACTTTTGAATTTAGGTGGTCTATTTTTTTGTAAGACCAATGTGATGTCCTGATTCCCTTTGTATCCTGTTTGCAGAAACAGACACCAAAGGACCGGGCTTTGAATTAGGTTATGGCAGTGTTTTTCAACCTTTTTTGAGCCAAGGCACATTTTTTGCATTGAAAAAATCCGGAGGCACACCACCAGCAGAAATCATTAAAAAACGAAACTCAGTTGACAGTAAAAAGTCATTGTCGCAATTGTTGGATATGAATTCAAACCCTAACCAAGCATGCATCACTATAGCTTTTGACTCAAAGTAGGTGTCAGATCACGCTGTGACTTATTTTTAGTTTTTTGCTGTTTTCCTGTGTGTAGTGTTTTAGTTCTTGTCTTGTGCTCCTATTTGGTGTTTTTTTTTCTCTATTTTTGGTATTTTCCTGTAGCGGTTTCATGTCTTTCTTTGAGCAATATTCCCTGCATCTACTTTGTTTCAGCAATCAAGAATATTTCAGTTGTTTTTGTCCTTCTTTGTGGGGACATTGTTGATTGTCATGTCATGTTCGGATGTACATTGTGGATGCCGTCTTTGCTCCACAGTGAGTCTTTGCTGTCGTCTAGCATTCTGTTTTTGTTTACTTTGTAGCCAGTTCAGTCTTACTTTTGTTCTGCATAGCCTTCCCTAAGCTTCAATGCCTTTTCTTAGTGGCACTCACCTTTTGTTTATTTTTGGTTTAAGCATTACACACCTTTTTACCTGTACCCTGCCTACCGCAGTTTCCGACATCTACAAAGCAATTAGCTACCAGCTGCCACCTACTGATATGGAAGAGTATTACACAGTTACTCTGCCGAGCTCTAGACAGCACCGACACTCAACAACAACACATAATTTGCAGACTATAATTACTGGTTTGCAAAAAATATTTTTAACCCAAAGAGATGGATGGAGGTGAAATTAGATAATCTCCCACGGCACACCAGACTGTATCTCACGGCACACCAGTGGTTGAAAAACACTGGGTTATGGGTTGGGTTTCAGCATTGTTGCTAAAACAGCCCGCTGACCGTGATTGCCTCTTTAGCGACTTATGGGTTGGGTTTCAGCATTGTTAATAAAGCAGCCCGTTGACAGTGAATGCCTCTTTAGCGACTTACGACACTTTCAACTTGTATATTTTAACAACTTTGTACCTTGCTGATCAGAGCTCTATTGGAGGTGTCAGGCCATTAAATGAGATCACTCAGTGTGGTCAGAAACACTTTAACGGTCCCAAACTCCCACAGCCTGATCTCCGTATGGCTTCAGGTTGCTGGTCAACTGCTTTGGATTGCAGTTGGGCCGTTAGCCAAGAGACTAGCAATTAGCTTTTTTCAGAGAATATGTGCCTCTCACCGGACCAAGAGCAGTTCGAAGATGTCAGCAAACTCTCCTGTAGCTGTGATCACAATCACAATCAGTAAAACTTCAAAAATATTAAAACACCCAAGTAGCAAAAGCAGAGCCTTTTCTTTGTGTCTCGTCCCATTGACAGGAAATGACATAATGGAGAACACACAAAGAAGTCCACAAATGTAAAAATATTGAAATTAACCTGGTAATCTGGTACATTTTCAAAACAGCTAAAATAGTTCACAAAGCAAATAGGTTGGTCCCCGCTAGTAGACAAACATTTTTCTCAAAAGAAAAGAAGTGTGATCTCAGGGGAAAACACAGGAAACACATCTGTAAGTCTGTACAACACTAAAAAGTGTGATCATATCAATATGTGGGATAAATATGGAACAGAATGAGGGAGGAACTCAAGCAATGTCCTAATATGAACCACTTTTAGAAACAGCGCAAGCATATGGTTTTTACAAGCAAGAAGCAGCATAAGATAGGATAGCTGCTTTATTGTCATTGTATTTGAAACACAACAAAACTTAGTTGAGCAATCCTATACAGCAGCATCTTGGTTCAGGCAAGTTAGCAATTATAATAATGATGAAAAGAAGACAGTAATATGGCAGTGAAGGATGAATAAGCAGTTATATAGCAATGCATAGATTAACGGTTAAGTGGCAGGGAATAGATTAACAGTTAAGTAGCAGTGAATTCTATAATTAATTCCTTAATTAATGTATGCTATAATTAATCCCTTAATTAATTACCATATTTTTCAGACTATAAGTCGCAGTTTTTTCATAGTTTGGCCGACTTATACTCAGGAGTGACTTATGTGTGAAATTATTAACACATTACTGTAAAATATAAAATAATATTATTTAGCTCATTCACGTAAGAGACTAGACGTATAATATTTCATTTTAGCGATTAGGAGTGACAGATTGTTTGGTAAACGTATAACATGTTCTATATGTTATAGTTATTTGAATGACTCTTACCATAATATGTTACGTTAACATACCAGGCACGTTCTCAGTTGGTTATTTATGCCTCATATAACGTACACTTATTCAGCCTGTTGTTCACTATTCTTTATTTATTTTAAATTGCCTTTCAAATGTCTATTCTTGGTGTTGGGTTTTATCAAATAAATTTCTCCAAAAAATGCGACTTATACTCCATTGCGACTTATATATGTTTTTCCCTTCTTTATTATGCATTTTCGGTCGGTGCGACTTATACTCCGGAGCGCCTTATACTCCGAAAAATACGGTAATTGATTATGATGTCAGGGTTCCCCCTAATGTATTTGATTGTGGCGGTGCGCCATGGCAACATCTTAGCCGCCACACCTTAAAAATGTGCTTTTTTAATGTAAAAACAAAATAAGGTAATATAATGTATTGTAGCATTCAGAAGAACACACAAAAAGTCTGACCCTCTTTTTATCTTTTATTGTCAATCTTATTGCTAACAACACATGCAATTCCAATAAGTATTTCCTTCGCGCACACACGTTTCCGTGTTGAACTCCTAGACACACATCAACACTTCCTTGTTCTTCGACAACACGGTGTGTTCATAGACCAACGGGAAAAAATAACATTGTAACACACGAACACATTTATTAACACCAGCAGGTAGTTACAGTTTAAATGGATATATATAGTTTATTGTTTGCGCACTATTGACTAGTGATGCACCGAAAATTTGGCCACTGAAAAAAGGCGTACTTTGAGCACTGGAATATAGCTTCCGAAAATGGATAATGTGATACGCACAGGGGACTGGATGGGAGGCAGCGTGTCTGCGATGTGGCTGTACTTTAATATATCCGAGATATACCCGCGGACAGCGATCTTCAAAATATAAGATGGCAGTGGCAGCTTGTAAGGAGAGAAAGGCTCCCAGCGGCGTGAAGCTATTGTGACATCAAGTTCTCTGCAGCTCACTTTTCGTCGCTGACATGGAGTGACAGAAGTAAAGAGTCTCTAAACACGAGTACCGTCTACAATAACACCAGAAATATATTTGTTTTTAAAAATTGAAGAGTGACTAAAAAGATTGGAGAAATCTCTATGAAAAAAAAAAATTCAAACAAAGTACAATAAGCAGCAACAATTAAAAAATGAAGCAAAACAATATTATGTAAGAAAAAATATATGTTAATAGGATAATTAATAATACATTTGTTTTAAATATATGTATACATGTTTTTTACCTTTTTAAAGAAAATATATGCGTCATAGAAATAAATGTAATGTCAAATTTACCACGCCCTCAGCCACAACCCTAGCCACGCCCTCACCTCCACAGGTATCTTGGCAATCTGGGGGAAACCCTGAATGTATCATACATCTATTTTTTTCTGTATTATGCAATACATTAAACAATTCCATACATATTATGTGTTACTTTTCAGAAAATTGGAAATCCATGAGTTAAAGTGTAGCAGATTATTAATAATTGTTGAGACATGAAGAAAGGGCGCAATTAAATAATTTCTGCTTCTTCCTTTTCCTTGTCGGACTTGTTGAATTATGTAAATGTCAGAGTAAACCTATTCATTAGGTTCATTTTTCTAAAGTTGTTAAGCAAATATTAAACTGAACCACCAAAAACAGCTAAAATAAAAAATAAATATTGGAATACTTGATTAGATTAAAAATAAAATGTAAGAACAGAATATACAAGTGACATACCTCCACCATTGTCTGGTTCCCACGCAAAGCCAATAGCATGCAGGGGCCCAGCTTGTTCTCAGCCAAAGAGAGGAGAAACTTCTTGGTCTTATAGCAGGAGCCCATCAAGATATGGACCTGTCAAAAATGAAGAGGAAAACAAATCAAAAGGTGAAAAAAAAGAATCTCAAAACTCTGTTCATGGAGCTCCGAAAACTCACCATACTGGCAAACAGCTCTCCATCGTCATCGCATGCCACGCCTCCTGGACTATAAAGCTGAAACCAGCCATCTTTTCCTGAACGCACACTGAGTAGACAAGAATGGACCTAGAAAGAAAAATGTAATTTTCTTCACAAATGTCGGATGTGCTCAATTTATTTAGTTTCGTATTATCTGAAGAGAAGGAGGTATGCTTAGAAGAAACTAACCTCTTGCCTTGGATCCTGTGCAAATCTTTGAATGACGTATTTTAGTTCCCTATTTAGACAAATAGCAAATGATAAATTAACTTTGGCAAATTGCAATCAATACATAAAGCACTGGCCATAAAGCATGCAATACTTACTTTGTAAATTTGGCATGTGCAAGGGCCCTATAAAAGAGGAGGACAAAAGGACATGATATCAATGTCTAAATCCTCCATTTCATCTTTTCTTAAACTTCAGAGTCTACCTTTTACAATTTCTTTGCAGGAAACGACTCAAAATAACAGATAAAGCTTGTAATATATGGAAATGTACACAACCTAACCGGTACCTGTAATTTGGTGCTAAGAATACAACGCATGTTGTTTGTCGAATGCTGTCAAATAATTAATTGATTTAATCAGATTAATTACATTGACATGAATTTGAATTATCCTGATTAATCACAGTGTATTGCTTGCTTGCCTAATTTTAAATTATATTAGTATTTGGACACAAACACAATTATATTTTTTAAAATGTCATCTAGGAACATTTTTTAAAAAGTTTTACAGCACATAATTTTTTTGCTCAAAACATGGTAAGAGTTTGATTTAAAGTGCAATCAGGGTGTATTTTGAAGTGAAAATATATTTATGAAAGATAAATGTTTCTTCAGAGTTCCTCGAGAGGTTATCAAAAAGGGCGGTAAAGGTGCAAGATTTGTTGAAACAACGACGAGAAAAGCAGCACACACTCCAGTCTAAGGGAGCACAGTCGAAAAATGCATGAATTTAAAGGTTATTATTATTCAAGTATTTAACGGTTATTATTATTTAAGTATTATCTTGATATTATTTGTATTTCTTAAACACATGTTTGCTACGAGTGTTTCGAAAAGCACCAACTCGGCGTGTCTAAATAAAAGAAAGAAATTGTGAGCAAAATCTAACAGAGTTAAACTTTTTCCAAAGGCAGCAATCATAAATGAAGCTTTCCGGAAATGTTGACCTCTATAGCTATATTTTTATGAAGATGCGCGTGCAAGAGCAGCGAACATGGCATCTTAGACACAAAGTTGAATCATGAAATGCAACCTTACCCGAGCAAAAACTATGCATATTTTTGTTGTGATGCCCCGCTGGATGCATTAAACAATGTAACAAGGTTTTCCAAAATAAATCAACTCAAGTTATGGAAAAAAATGCCAACATGGCACTGCCATATTTATTATTGAAGTCACAAAGTGCATTATTTTTTTTAACATGCCTCAAAACAGCAGCTTGGAATTTGGGACATGCTCTCCCTGAGAGAGCATTAGGAGGTGAGGTGGGGGTGGGGGGGGGGGGGGGGTGTAGCGGGGAGTGTATATTGTAGCGTCCCGGAAGAGTTAGTGCTGCAAGGGGTTCTGTGTATTTGTTCTGTTGTGTTTATGTTGTGTTACGGTGCGGATGTTCTCCCGAAATGTGTTTGTCATTCTTGTTTGGTGTGGGTTCACAGTGTGGCGCATATTTGTCACAGGGTTAAAGTTGTTTATACGGCCACCCTCAGTGTGACCTGTATGGCTGTTGACCAAGTATGTATTGCATTCACTTGTGTGTGAAAAGCCGTAGATATTATGTGACTGGGCCGGCACGCAAAGGCAGGGCCTTTAAGGTTTATTGGCGCTCTGTACTTCTCCCTACGTCCGTGTACACAGAGGCGTTTTAAAAAGATATACATTTTACTTTTTGAAACCGATACCGATCATTTTGAAACCGATACCGATCATTTCTGATATTACATTTTAAAGCGTTTATCGTCCGATAATATCGGCAGTCCGAGATTATCAGACATCTCTAGTCCTGATACCAATTTCCTTGATCCAGCCACACACAAAGAAGTTGTAGACCTCCATGCTTTTCCAAGTTTCCATCTGTTTTGTCGTGTAGAATGGCATCTGGAGCACAATAGTTCGATATGTCTGGGAACGCGACCGACCTATTCCTTGATATCACTCGACAAATCTTTTTTTGATAAAGTATAGGGATCTATTCCATTGCATAGTTAGATTTTTTGTTCGTATCTACTTTTTGCAGCAAGATGTACGCCTCTTTTGTACTGCCATCTTAGCTCTGTTGACCACCACTGGTTTTCACTTCCGGGAATACCAGCTCGATCACTGCAGAATACATTGAAGGTTATCAGTAATACTGCTGATTGCTAGTTGGATTTAGAGCAAATATGCACTTCCCGTAATGTTGTTTTCTGCTTCCTTATATTAAAGTTCAGCCAACGTGATTGTTTGCTTGTTAGTACGTGCAATGATGTGATTAATTGCATCTGAGCTACAGGTTGCTGGGGAGTATTGTTGCCTTCACTAATGACGCCTGAAGGCCAATTCGAAGAGCAACAGTGGCTCAGATGAGGAACAGGTGAGTCCCACTGTTGCAGACAACAAGTCACGTCTCCTCCACATCTTAATGAACCTCTGAAGACCACACCTCTTTTGACAGGCTTCTTTCAAACATGGCTTGGGGCTGTTTCAGGCAAATTATAACAGGCTCTCTAGGGAAGGTGGAATGAACCCTCCAGTTCACACACCCTGGGACATGGGGTGTGGTGAGGGACTTCACTCACGTCAGCAATCAGGCCCGCAAAGGACCCATCGAGAACAATGCCAGCCTCCCAAGGTACAGTAAGACTAAGAGGTAAAGATAGTGAGGAAACTGTTTTGAAGGTGGCCAGTACATTTGGTTAGGGTCTGTAATTACAGTCAGGCAGATGTGTTTGCATATCGTCCTCAGTTGTATGCAAACACATATACAACTATGTCCAGTACATGTGCAAATAGTTAACATGTACAAACAAGATGAGTGGATTACATAACTGTGACATAATGTATATACATTTATATGTATATATATATACATACATATATATATATAAATACAATAAAATTGCATTTGTGTCAAAACATTGGGGTCTATTTAGTTCATTTCAAGTATACACAAGCAAGTAATTGAATGCAATTAATAACGATTCATAACTGTGAATAATTTGTTCACATTTTTTATCAATCAATCAATCTATCAATCAATCAATGTTTATTTATATAGCCCTAAATCACAAGCGTCTCAAAGGGCTGCACATTTTTTTAAACATTTTCCCTTTTTGACTGGGCTGGGAAGAGTATGGGGACTCTGTAAAATTGTAATTCTAAAATCCCAAAGACGAATGCGTTCTGAGCAATTGACAATTTTGTGCGAAGTATGCAAGTTTGCTTCCAATGCTGCGGAACCCATTTGGAGCAAATTTTGGAAAGAACATGGCTTTTATGCATGACAACTGAAACTTTGGGCAATGATCATACACAGACTGAAATTCAAGGTCAGTAGATTTGCTGGACCTTTGTAAGATGTAATACAATTTTCATGGGTTCTGTTAATTTTTTATGGAGGGGTGAGACGACATGTGTGTGGGGCACTCAGTATATTTCAGCGTCTGTAGATCTTTCAAGGCCTGACCATTTGACTATAATCAGTTAATGGATTGTTATGTTGTTTTTGTGTATTCATTTCATGGTACCGTTCAACAAACATGTGACCACAGTAATTTCACACAATTGACCGATCTTTAAACATTTTTTTTTTTTTTTTTTTACTAATTATGGGCCTTCCTTGACACTAGATCTATATTATCTAACAATGTTTATTCTAAAGCACAATAATATTGTAAATGTTTAAACATGTAGTGTAAAAATGGTCTTAATTCTGAATCCAAATGTGCTGAGGTGTGTAAAACTCACTCTTTAGGAAAAGGAATGGGCTGCAACAGGCTGGCCAGCGCAGGTCTCCAGTCATCATAATCAGACCTGCCACAAACAGGTCATAAAAAGAGTTATGAGTGCTGGATGCTGAATAAGTAAGGCCCCAAAAGGTGTGGTTGAACATGATCTTCTGTGCTAATGACGCAGGCCCACAGTGCGCATTTAACACGAAGAGTATTAGATTACCTGGAGTGTTGTTGGTTTTTTTTTACCAAATGCTGCAGCCTCTGTTTTCAGGCCAGCCTATTTAGTTACAATACCCACACTTTGAAAGAAAGTCAAACACAGAACTACTGATCCACTTTCACATTGTGGTATCCAACCTTTTTATTAATTTATCAGTACTGTCTGACCCATTAACACCAATGTCTACTTCCAAACAAATATGCCACCTCCACTAACTACAACAGTTATATGCACGGACCGGCCACAACATTAGGAAAAATTGCACAAGTATATGTAATATCCAATACAAGTTTTGTTTCATAATAATAATAATCTTTGACTGACACTTTTACAGATAGAACAATCTAACAATACAACATTTTATAAAAAGCATGTATTTCCCAAATTTGCTAGTTATTAATCTGAATAGAACACTTTTTTTTTTTTTTTTAAACATACATACTTTTCATTGGACAAATACAAATTGTTTATTGTTAGTGGTGAACTCTTGTAATATTTTGGTTAATTTACTTAGAAACTCTGAAAACCTCTCCGTGTAATGGAGCTTAGTTGTACAATACTGCAAAATAGGGCTGCAGCTATCGAATATTGAGTTATCAATCTATCAATTAGTTTATTTGATTAAATAAGTAACCGGATAAAACACTTTATAGCCTGAATGCATATTTTAGGGAAAATAGTTAAAATAAACAAAATGTTTTATGTTTGCCATAGCCTTCATTCTTTTATCCAATTAACATTGAAATTGTACTTTTAACATGTGTGCATTAAACTTTTTTTTATTTTTATTTTTTAACTTTGCTGTTCGCCACCACACAGATCACGGCACCCACACACCAACACTGTCATGTGCACTCTATTGCAGCAACTTTGCGGAAACAATGTCCGCTTATTTAAAGTTCAGGGCACTCCATTTGGTCAACTTTCATTAGTTTCACACAATAAATGAATAACTGAAGCAACAGAATATAAATCAAAGTTTTTTTTTATATTGAAATAATCGATTAATTGTTGTTGCCCTATTGCAAACTACAATCAAAATAAATAATACGCATAGTTACGTTAACAATTACATTAAGTTTTGAATAAAATAATTGTATTATCTCGGCTAAGGAATAATGCTTACTAATAGAATTGTAAACAATATTTGAAAGAAATAAGCCATTTGTGTACATAAAAAACTTTTTGATATTTGAGTTAAGCTCATAAAAAAATCATATTTTTATTCAGTGTAAGCCACTATGGTGCTAAAGAAAGTTGCAAGTGCCCCCACTTTGATAAAGAAGATGAGAAACACGATTGAATTAAAAAATGAAAGTACAAAAGTGTAAATGTTCATTTATCCATTTCATTCATCATGTTCTTTTTCATTCTTTTTGCATGTAAAAGCAAAAATATGTGTTTTACATCTGTTTTGAGTTCAAATTTTTAGGTGTTTGGAATGGATTTCTCAAATGTGCATTATATCTTATGGGGAAAATTATTTTGGTTTTCGTACTACTCAGTTTTCCTCTGACCTTTTGGAAGGGCTGGGTGACTATATGATCATGATCGATGATCGCGATTAATTTAAATTCAATCACGGTGATCAGCTGTTAAAATATTTCCTTGATCAAACATGGTGAAAATGTCTGTTAGAAAATACCGCGGTAGTAAACAATAGGGAAACAATGGTGCTCAGTATAATCCTGCACAGAACAATCTGCCTTTATTGACTGTTATCCTGTGAGTGTCTGTGAAAGTGTGTGTGTGTGTGTGTGTGTGTGTGTGTACGTTTGCTTGTCGTGTTGGTGTGAATGTGTTGGTGTCCATGTGAGTGCGCGAAAGTCAGGCTTGTCACGTCGTAATTAATGTCCAATCAGTGTTGTGCCTCTTCTCGCTTACGCAGCTGGAAGTGCAGCCCAGAAGAACCAAATAAAGATATATGGCTAAAACTTGCGTAGAAGTTGAAATATTAACATTAAGAAGAAGCTGCAACTTCAGGGACAGACTTTAGTCTCACTGACTGCTTGAGTTCACATTGTGGTGCGCAGTAATCCTGCCCTGAATGCGGACTTGCGGGCAGGCACAGAATGTTTGTGACTGAACTACTGTCTTGGTCCCAAAAGGGGGAATACCGGTAAACACACCTACTAATTCAATCAGACAAAATACATGTTATATCTAACTATGTTTTGTTTATGTGTTTACTCTGATTTAACTCCTCAGATATGACATGTACTAAAAAAAACTCTGCAGACAGACACTTTTTGTTCAAATAATTTTTGAGTTTCTGGATAAAAACATTTTGCTCCTGAAATAATCATTAAACGCATTTTATGTGTTGGTACACATTACTTCACAGTACCTCAAATTCAAACTGCACGTTCATGTATTTTATAATATAATATAAAATACAGAATTTGATATTAAAAAAATGCCCAAATCTGGGTCACCGGTAGGAAGCACTGTATACAAAGTATACAAATAATAATAATAGTATTGTAGTATTCAGTGCACCATTGGCACTATGTTTACTGAGTGTAGGTTACCTGTACTGTTGCACCTCGAGTAGGCACAATCATAGATATAACATGACAGTTGACAGCTGTTAGCAAATACTACCTCTATCAAACATGGTGGAAATGTCTGCTACAAGATACTGCAGTAGTAAACAGCTGTACAATCTTGCACGGGACAATCCAACTTTGATAAAAAATCCTGATATTAATCGAGATGGAATGATATGAAATAATTAATCGTGATAATTTTTTTTGCAATATTGCCCAGCCCTATGGAATACTGTGTGGTCCTCGGTGGAAACATTGTGGATACCCCTGGACTAAGCTATGAATGGTTGTGTGATCGATAAACAATACAATAGGTAACTACACGTAAACTTACAGCATCTTGAGGATAAGAGCAAAGCAGCCAAGCACCCGGTCAGCCTGCGCTGGCAGCTGAATGGACAGAGTGTTGACAGCCGGGCTGACCAGCAGACAGTCAATGAGGTTGGGTTCACTATTGGCGTCTGGCTTTCGCTTTGTGTTGGCAGAGTTGTTGTTGCGCTCTAACTCCACCAGGATCTCGCTGGAGTTGACCACAGACGGAGGTGGAGAGAGGGGAAGGGAGGGTGTTGGGGACGATATGGGGATTGAAGGTGGAGGGTTTGGAGGAGCAGGAGGCGGTGGCTGAGGAGGAGTAAGGTTAGAGGAGAGTTGGAGCAGGGTGGCAGAAGGCGGCGTCGGGGGCTCTGGGCGCAGCAGGCGGAGTGGCATTGGAGGCTTGCGATCATTCTGTTGCTGGCAGCCATTTCTGATTTCTTTCAGGCTCGGAGAGTTGTCTCGACTGGAGGGAATGATGGCGGTCGAAAAAAAAGCAAGAGTGACTTATGAGTTTAAAAGTTCATATTAAAGACAATATGCACACAAAGACCTATTAGCGACTGATCCCAGTTATGAGCCCTTTACAGCCAGGAGACATGTTACCAAGGTGATTGTTGCACCTTTGTGGGTTGGAGATTCGGAAAATATCTACATAGATGGTTAACCTCTGGGGTGAAAGATGTTGGCAACCGCAATGTTAACTACAAGGATATGAATGACGCTAATACAAGTAGTTGCAACCTATGATGTGCATTTCAGTCAACACGAGGCCTCTTGGAACAAAGAACTTGCAACATCCATCCATCCATCCATTGTCTACCGCTTGTCCCTTTTGGGGACGCGGGGGGTGCTGCAGCCTATCTCAACTGCATATCAAATTTAAATGACAATTTCTCCTAAAATCCAATTAAATTTAATGAATTTAAATTGAAGTTGCAAACAGGAAGTAGAATTGCAATTCCAATTTGAATGTGAGGAAGAATTTAATTTTGGTGTGTTCCACAAACATGCATCACAGTCAGTATATTCCACTCATGACTGTTTTACATATTTAATGGAGATAATAGTTTAAATGATTCTCATGTGCACATTACATTATTACAGAAAATGTTTATCATCGACAATTAAGAATTAAAGCATTGGGTTGTTTTTTAAAGTTAATTTAAATATAAAGGCAAATAATATCGAAAAAAAGTGTGTAATTGTTTGAACTATTTTTTAGTATTCGGTCCCCAAACTTTGTTAAACATGACAAATGCTTCTATTACTTGGCTATAAGGAAATTCTCTGAATTGCAATGAATTGCATTTCACTTCCTGTCATTCAAATTTCAATTCTTCAAATGAATTTAAATGGAATTTCAAAGAAATTCTAAAATCACAGACAGCTTACTGGTAAGTAAAAATATTACATGTAAATATGATTAGGCAGCTCAAGCAATGAGAAAAAACAAATACAATTTTATAAATAAAGAGGTATACAAATATAATTTTGACCAAACATTGAAACAAGTTGCTAGTGTCGTAACACCAGGTGTGGGATGTGAAAGCAATGACACAATTATACCATGCTGAGGAAAAAAAAAAGGTTAAAAGTCACATGTGTGACTAACCTGTTAATGAAATCCTCATAACAGGAGTAAATGGCAGCAAGACATACTGCAACCAGGTTTGGCAGAACACGAGGGTGAGGGCACTGCCCCGTTGGCCCGTGCATGCTGCAACACAGTGTAAGTTAGTCATCGTGGTCGTTATCAAGAGAAAATAATGACCACTTCAATTGAATAATTAGGAATTTCCTTTAGAATCAATAATTATTTCAACCAAATGAGCTCTATTTAGAGGAATACATCTCTTATCTGTAGGAGCCAGCTCTTATGAAGTCAGTCAATATGAGTGTCTCAACTCACACATTTCTGTACGGTATTTACACTGATGTCGTTTGAGTGCATAGTGAGATTCACTTAAATGAGAAATTAAACTGTGTATAATTACTCTTTCATACAACTGAGATAAGCATTGTATTTCCTGTATTTATCCCAATGGGATACAATATTTCAAACATGCCATTCAGAAAAATGCAGCGAAATCAAAGGTGGTGTTATCCTCAAATGGCAAAGGACTGCTATTGAACATTTCAAAATGATCATCTGCTCACAGGAACGAACTTGAAATGGTCACAACATATAAGTACTTGGGGATTGTTATTGATGAACGTGTCTTTTAAATCACACATAAAAAAACGTATTGTTTCTTTCTTTAGAGGCAAGTCATGTTTTTCCCTACAATTTAGGAAACGCTTGATCCTGACCACTTTCACGCCTTTGCTAGATCATGGAGACTTGCTTTTTATGAATGCACCTGGCACTTACTTGAAAAAACTGGATACTGTATAGCACTGTGCCTTACGTTTTATTACTGTTTGTGGCAACATTGTCCACCAATGCACTTTGTATGCAAAGGCAAACTGTCCATATTGTCTGTTCGTAGATTTTCTCGATGGATGTTTTTTTATATATGAATCACTTCTTGGGCTGGTTACCACCTATTTGTGTTCTTATGTGAGTTGACATTTCAGTCGCTACAGCTTAAGGCCGCAGGACATCCTTAGAATGTTTGTTCCTAGAGCTAGGGCTGCAACAACTAATCAATTAAATCGATTATAAAAATAGTTGGCCATTAATTTAGTCATCGATTCGTTGGATCTATGCTATGCGCATGCGCAGAGGCTACTTTTTATATTTAATTTTATTATTATTTTTTTTTAAATAAACCTTTATTTATAAACTGCAACATTTACAAACAGCTGAGAAACAATAATCAAAATAAGTATGGTGCCAGTATGCTGTTTTTTTTCAATAAAATACTGGAAAAGATAGAAATGTAGTTTGTCTCTTTTATCCGATTATTAATCGAAGTAAAAATCGACAGATTAATCGAGGTTGCCTAAACCGATCACTTCAGGGGAATTTCAGTCTATTTTAAAGATCGAGAAACCTGTTCTATTGGGCATTGTACTTGTTTTTAAATTGTTTTTAATGAACTATTGTATATTTTTTGACATATTGTGTCTTTTTATGTTAATTGTGTAAGTCATTTATTTTTTGAACTGTGGTGTTTGAGTCCTGCTGTTTTTGTCATATGTATTTTTGTAACTTTGTTTTGCTGCCCTCTTGGCCAGGTCACTCTTGGAAAAGAGATTTTAATCTCAATTAGTTTCTTAACTGGATAAATAAAGGATATTGATTGATTCAGTTTGAAAGTTACTCACCTGTGAACAAACTTCTTGACAACTTCCATTCCTGCATTGAGTTCATTGAGAGCCAAAATGTACTCCTGAGTGAACAGGCGCAGTCGAGGGCACTTTCCAAAATCCTGCAATAAACAAACAAACATGAGCAACCTGAAGGAACAAAGCAACAAATGAAGACCCGGGCAGTGAAAGAGCAGTAATCCCTCACACACAGTCCTGCAGCGTTTCTCACCATGTTGTGTTTCAGGATTCTCTGTACCACAGGAGTGAACACTTCTATAACCACCATTGAACGTGGACGCTCCCGGCAGTGCTGCAACACAGTAAGTACCGTCAAAGACATGTGCTGGTCATTCAGGTCGCTAACAGTACGTTCAATGGCGTCGCATCTCACCTTACAGAAGAACTCGCACAGATCTGGTGGTGGGTGGTTGTTTTCCAGAAGAGGTGCAATAGCCTGCACATGCATGCACACAGAGAGACACAGTGATGGATAAAAACAATATTCCATATCTCATGCTATCACATATTTATCTTGGCTGAGAGCCAGGGGAATAAATGTTCTGAGCTATGTGACAACACAGGTGAGTAATAAAACACCACAACCAAAGATAAAATACACTTATATAACTTGAAATGGATGATTTAATGTGCATTATTACTTCCATTTTGTATTTATTCTACAGCTCAATCAAACTAAATCTTACATCAAATAGAAAATCAAACATCTGCACTCACCACAATGATGTTCTCATGATCCTGTGAGCTGAGATTGGAGTTCTGAGGACAGAAGATGACAAAAATAATTGGTTAGTGAAGAAGTAAATGGATGTACCGGTATGCCAAGCCAAGACTTCTGGATCACCAACACTATTATAGCCTCAGAGGAAATGGCGAATCCAAGTAGACAAACAAGTCACAGAGGAAAGAGGACAACAAAAGAGACAAATCCCAATCAGAACAGTTATTTGATATCATACAGAAACATGTCTCGGCTGAAAGCTTTGTTTTCATATAGCCAAGGGGTCTGCAACTCGCAGCTCTTCACTCTTCCTTGTGGCTTACATCGCAGAGCTCTGAGATGTTTTTTTAACACAGGAATTCATACTTTCTGAATGTCTGTGAGTCCTGACTGGTGATTGGATGAGTGTGAGGAAGACAGGGAATAAAGAGAGGGGGAATCGGTGTGTATGATAAGAGAGACGTCTGCAGGGAAGAGATGTCTGTGGCATCAAAACAGTGCCAAAATCATTGCGCGTAAAGACCACACTGCGAGCGCATGGCTTCTCTGTGATCCCGGACATATTTTGGCCTTAGTGCACGCAGTGTTCCTTTTTGCTTGCGCATGGAGTCTGTTTGCGCTCGCGATGTGTCTTTCTCTTTTTCCACACGCGCAAAAATTCCACAATTTTGGCACCTAGGGCCGAGCATTGAATAGCTGGCCCAGCAACTCCCCTTCTTTCTGATTGGCCACCTAAATAGCTACTGTCTGCTAGACTCAGCCAATCTGAGGAAACGTGTGTGTTCCCCCAATATTGGTGTACTTTGTCATTTTAAATACATGTTTTACACTACAACCTATTAAACGATGACGTTGCCATTTATTATGATGAAAAATGTTGATCTCTAACAACAAACTTTAACAACTTAATGCCATTAAAGACAGTTTATTTCAACTCGCATAATGTTTTTTTCTGGATACATGCTCCCCATTAAATTGCAATGCTGCATTGTATATACCTAATGTATATGATTAAAAAGTAACTAATTTATCCACGGTATGATGTCATAGTGCCAAAGTTGTAAGTGTATTGCCCTCACAATGTAATCAAATTTGTGTTATTTTATTGTTTTTTATTTTAAGCACATTACTTCATGACAAATGATATGTGTTACTTGTCTAAAGTTTAGACTCTGCAGAAAAGACACAGTTTGACAGAAACTGTTCCTACAAATTGGCTCTGGCCCGGAGACAGTAAGCGTTTAAAGTAAGTAATCAATTGGAAAGGAGGAGCGTACATGAGAGTCAATGCCGCCCCTAAGTGTCAAAAGGGAGGACTGTTGCGCACATTGAGAAAGAGAAAAACACCCCGCGAGTGCAGATTCCGCATGTGTGCAAAAAGACGCCGCAGGTGCAGACTAATTTTTGGCTTGCGCAGCCTTTGTGAGCACAAAATGCATCCCCGCAAAGAGTGTGGTTCTTACACGCAAGGAACTTAGCACTGTTTAGTCGTCATTAAAATCTGCCTTTTGAATGTGTGACCTCCGAGGTAAGGTAACCATGAATAAGTCCCCCCCCCCAAAAAAATAATTGCAGAATGAATTAGTTTCATTTTGCATGGACAGATTTCTTTGCCTTAACTGCCAATGATGCTGGCTAACTTAGACTTAGACTTAGACTTAGACAAACTTTAATGATCCACAAGGGAAATTGTTCAGATTGTCAGATTCTGTTGTGGTAACACTACAGGAACATTTCTAAAAAGATTCAAACTTGTGTTATGTTTGGTGGCTCAAGACTATTTTTCTCTACTATCAAAAGTCTCTTTTGATCTACTATCTACTATCAAAAATCTCTTTTGATAGTAGATAAGGGTTGCCAAACCCTGATAAAGCATGATGCTCAAAACTATTGAACATCTATTAATATTATTATTATTATTATTAAATACAGTATTGGACTTGTTAAGGTTGTTTGAGTTCTAACGTAGTTTTTAATGAATGGCTATCTCTATTTTTTTTTGCACCTGCTCATTTTGCATTGTAAAGCTCTCCATTCATCCAGCCATCCATTTTTCTACCGCTTATTCCCTTCGGGGTCGCGGGGGGCGCTGGAGCCTATCTTAGCTACAATTAGGTTAAAATCCTCCCGTGCAAATCAGACTTAGAACCAGAATCCGAATCATAGTAAGAACCCGATTTATTGGCCAAGTATGTTTAACACACAACAAATTTGACTTGGTAGACTGTGCTCTCGGCAGCACAGGGGTTAGTATGTGTGCCTCACAATACGAAGGTCCTGAGTTCGATCTTGGGCTCTGGATCTTTCTGTGTGGAGTTTGCATGTTCTCCCGTGACTGCGTGGGTTCCGTCAGGGTACTCCGGCTTCCTCACACCTCCAAAGACATGCACCTGGTGTGTGAATGTGAGTGTGAATGTTGTCTACATTCTGTTGGCATGTTGGCCCTGCGATGAGTTGGCGACTTGTCCAGGGTGTACCCCGCCTTCCGCCCGTGTGCAGCTGAAATATGCTCCAGCACCCCCCGCGACTCCATAAGGGACAAGCAGTAGAAAATGGATGGATGGATGGATGGACTGTGCTCTCTTTGTTCAATGCAAGAAACAAAGAAAATTGCAATAGCTACAAGCGAGCACAGTACTCCGTACTTGTGTACAAACTGTACATAATGGTGTACCGCATGTGTACCTCAGCTAGCAGAGTGGAGATGATGTGTAGAGGGGCCTGGTGGATGGACTCATCCTGCAGTGGTGAGGTCAGGGCCATGTCCACTAGCGCTCTGATCTCCTTCAGTACTACATCCCAGCGACTTGGATTATTCAACACCTTTCGATATTTGTAGATCTTTTTCTAAAAAGGAGGAGGAAAAAGTTACAGAAGAAAACCTTTGGTATTTTTCACCAAAAAAACACAAACCTTAACTGGTAAAGTAGTTTATATCTTGCTTATACATATAATATCATTGTTGGTAAAGTTGACTAGGAAAACTATTGGCAAAGCATCAGAGGTGATTTAATCAAGTTCCTTGCTACTGGGGCACAGCACGGCACTGTCAGACATGTTGAGATACTGCAGCAACAAACTGTTTTAAAAAGTATCAATGGTATAAAGAGTTAAAAATTCTTACCTTCCATTGTAAGGAGTGAAACCACTGGTCCCTTAAGTAGCTGTTAGCGGCCTGTGGAATCACATACAGACAAGTATTTGGTCAAATGTATTTAAAGGACATACATTATAAATAAGAGATAATCATATATTTTCCATCTGAGAAATTTGTTTTTGCTTGTGTTTCCGCCCACTAAATAGCGTAGTTTTTGGTGGTTGGCGAATCAACAAAGCACACCTGCAGACCATCGGCGATAACCTGTTTGGTCCGTTCCGCAAATTTGGGTTTCTATTTTCTGCTTCATTTCTAAGAGCCTCCTTCTGCCTGCTCAACATGAGCATTATACTGTAGCTAAAAAGGCTCTTTAATTCACTCACTTCTCTGTCTCGCCAATGTCTGATTATTTGATTTGCAAAATAATGTAGACCAGGGGTCACCAACCTTTTTGAAACCAAGAGCGACTTCTTGGGTACTGACTAATGCGAAGGGCTACCAGTTTGATACACACTTAAATAAATTGCCAGAAATAGCCAATTTGCTCAATTTACCTTTAACTCGATGTTATTATTAATAATTAATGATATTTATCTTGGTGGAAACACTGATCATCTTAATGATTTCTCACAATAAATATATATAGAAACAGATAAATATCAATATGCAACACTTTATTTTTATATTTTCTCGAAGTGCACATTAAAAAAAGAATTTATGGAACATCATTAGTAATTTTTCCTGATTAAGATTAATTTTAGAATTTTGATGACATGTTTTAAATAGGTTAAAATCCAATCTTCACTTTGTTAGAATATATAACAAATTGGACCAAGCTATATTTCTAACAAAGACAATCATTATTTCTTCTACATTTTCCAGGACAAAATTTTTAAAAGAAATTCAAAAGACTTTGAAATAAGATTCAAATTTGATTCTACAGATGTTCTAGATTTGCCAGAATAATTGTTTTGAATTTTAATCATAAGAAGTTTGAAGAAATATTTCACAAATATTCTTCGTCGAAAAAACAGAAGCTAAAATGAAGAATTAAATTAAAATGTATTTATTATTCTTTACAATAATAAAAAAAAATAATACTTGAACATTGATTTAAATTGTTAAAAATCCTAAAATAATTTTTAAGGTTGTATTTTTTCTCTAAAATTGTCTTTCTGAAAGTTATAAGAAGCAAAGTAAAAAAAAAAAAGAATTTATTTAAACATGTGAAGACCAAGTCTTTAAAATATTTTCTTGGATTTTCAAATTCTATTTGAGTTTTGTCTCTCTTAGAATTAAAAATGTCGAGCAAAGCGAAACCAGTTTGCTAGTAAATAAATCAAATTTAAAAAATAGAGGCAGCTCACTGGTAAGTGCTGCTATTTGAGCTATTTTTAGAACAGGCCAGCGGGCTACTCATCTGGTCCTTATGGGCGACCTGGTGCCCGCAGGCACCACGTTGGTGACCCCTGATGTAGACAATTGAAGTGTTGTTACAGCCTACAATAATCAAGTTCATACCCATAGTTTTTATTTATGCTTTTACAATTCACCAATGACCTTTTAGAAATACAATTTTTACCTTGAACGTTTAAGTGTTCCGATATATTTTATGACAGGTTTTACAGTTTTCTGTACGATATCCTGAATGATCTGATGAGAAGTTCACCCACAGTATGAATGTTGATGTCAACAAACCAGCCTTTGCTGTTTATAAATACTTGATGCCAGCTGTTCGACCCGTTGTCAGGCGAATATAGATTTTTATGATTTTACAGAGCATCAAAAAAGTTTTTTTTAATAATAATAGAATATATGACTTGTGGTGATAGGGTACAAGGATGAATTTTGTTGGCTGACAGGAAAGGAAGTGTTCTGCTCATTACGAGTCTATTTCGCAGTAGTGTCAAGGAGAAGCTGGATGTTGAATATCCTTTCCTATCATTCAATTCTTCTTGATGAAAAACGTAAACGGACGAAGACAAATGGATAAGACAAAAGCAATGTATCTATTAAACCATATTTAATTGTATTTACAATCTGCAAAGTATGTGAAAACACAGTTGAAACATCACAAAATGCCACAAATTTAGTCAGCCATTTTGAATATTCCACTCCATTTTATCAAATCAGTCATACTTGAAATATGCAAAAAATGGAAAGATATGTGCTGTTTATCATTCACAATCTTTATGTAAGACAAGAATACATATGCTTGGCTTTTTTATGCATTCGAAATCATAAATAAATAACTAAACTGATTCAACAGATCAAAGGTCCTCTGTTGTGCTCATTATATTCTCTCTAAAACATCCAGAAATCGCCAACAATATTCCATATACATGTCGTGAACTGAAAATTAACTAAATATGAGTGATATTCTTATTATAAGTGCCAAAGCAGACAGACTATTGATAGCAGTGAGCTAATACTAGTTTACGCTGCTGTTTTTGACACTCTATATAAGCTGTCAGCTTCTTCTACTTTGTCTCAAACTTAAATTTTAGATATCATTCAAGATATACAGTACAGGCCAAAAGTTTGGACACAACTTCTCATTCACAACACTACTGATGGTTCCAACCCCACTGATAAAGCAAGATATTCTACTAATCAACACTGATAAGGCACACCTGTGAAGTGAAAACCATTTCAGGTGACTACCTCTTGAAACTCATCGAGATAATTTCAAGAGTGTGCAAAGCAGTAATCAGAGCAAAGGGTGGCTATTTTGAAGAAACTAGAATATAAAACATGTTTTCAGTTATTTAACCTTTTTTTGTTAAGTACATAACTCCACATGTGTTCATTCATAGTTTTGATGCCTCCAGTGACAATCTACAATGTAAATAGTCATGAAAATAAAGAAAACGCATTGCATGAGAAGGTGTGTCCAAACTTTTCATATAATTCAGTAGACAAATGTGGCCATCGTTCGACAGGCTGGCCGACCCAGATGGCGAAAAAGACCCCCCCCCAAGTTTCCTGCAGGAACTTATTTTAAATCCTTCGTGAGGATTGCAATTAATTCTTCATTTAAACAAAATCTGGGTCGACATCCCAGCGAGAGTGGAAATATTACACTACGTGTTTGTTGTATTATGGTTTGAAATGGTTAGTTTGTATGTTTAGCACCTAGCAATGCTGCGGATGCTAGTGTCACAATAAAGCTGCATTCACCGGGTATCACTCGACTTCTAAAACCTATTGCTCATCTTCTTTGTGTTCGGGCTCACAAATATAAGGTCCTGGATCATAATCTATCCAAAAGTAATAGTTGTTGGCGCTCACAAATTCTCTTTAATTAGCATTGTTTTTAATGGAGAGGAGATCTGTGGTTCCTAATGCGACGTTACGCGATCACGTGACTGGCTTCCTCGTTATCTCTCAAAATGGCTCGGGAATCTCCGTGAGATCACATATATATGAGAATAGCTTCAATATAGAGGCAATTTGTTTGTCCACTTTACTGGTACTTTAAGGCTGCACTTCATGTAACAAACAAACATAATTATGTAAAAATAAAACAATAATTCCCATTGTCTGTAACGTTGCAGTTCCCGAAAAAATAAACATTTTAAATCGGCATGTTCTAAAAATACAATTAATCATTAATGAGAAATGTTATAAGCCATTACACTAATTTGTAGGGGCGTCAAAAGATCTTGCGAGACTAAAACATGACAATACTTCACTTTCAAAGAAAAGCTTTTTCGCGGAAAGGACGCTGTCAGAAGTTTGTTTGTTTTTCATAGTCAGAACAGAATTGCATATTAGGTGCTTTGCGCATAGATCAAACTGGGAGCTAGCAAACAGAGCCTCAGCGCACGCTGCACCAGTGGCACGGGTCACCCACTCAGGCAGTCATGGCGGGGGAGACGCGCGGCCACTCTCCTTCATTTCAGTACCACACCCAACACGGCGCGTGTGAATATTCAAGCAGGCTAAACTGTCAATGATGGATGGAAGAACGCGACAAAAAAGCAACCTGTATATATTGGATTGCTTACCCTAGCAGAGCTGAGACAATACAGCCAAATCAGTGATACACTTAACAAATCACACCACTAAGCTCCTAAAAAAAGACTTTTAATTTTACTTTATTCTAATTTTTAGAATCCAAATTTTTGTTTTTTTTCTTGTGGAAAGCTCAGTGTAGGTCATGTGTGCACAGTTACAAAAGACTTAAAAGTTCATACAGTATACACACCTTGTCAGAGTACTATTTTAAAGCATGGGCAATGTCAGGAGTTCTGAGACCCATTATACCCCCAATTAATGTTCCCTCTAATTTTTCATGTGTGTGAGCAAACGCAAAAACTCCCTGAGCATTCAGTGGAGCCCATGTGAGCAACATCAGACGTGCACACTGTGGCTACACCAGCAGCACACCTGTCCCAAACCTGACTAAATAACAAGTTCAATCTCCATCCATCCATCCATTTTCTACCGCTTGTCCCTTTCGGGGTCGCTGGGGGGTGCTGGAGCCTATCTCAGCTGCATTCGGGCGGAAGGCGGGGTACACCCTGGACAAGTCCTCACCTCATCGCAGGGCCAACACAGATAGACAGACAACATTCTCTTATTATTATAATCAAATGACAGCAGTCATTTTCATGAGATTATTTTCTAATATAAATGTTTAGGCCCACTTACAATGACAATAACAAAAAATATTGTTTTTCATGAACTTTGTACTTGTATTGTTTGTCTGGGTGGAGGTCCTGCTTTGGAAATAATTTGTACCCCTTTCAGACATTGCATTTAGTTCCCATTAAAACAATCCCATGTTGCACAATGAGATGTAAGCAGGGGATCATGTGTACATTCCTGCAACTTGCTGTTTGTAAAAAAACCTATTTTTATTAGTATTTATTTAATATACTAACAGCATTTCATGATTAATATTTAGAAATTAAGATTCCTGATAAATGACAGTAAAATAAGCACACATTTGATTGGTAAATCATAGTGTAACGACCTGAAATGACACCTTATGTGTGGTGTTGGAGTTGTCCGACTTTTTGTGTGGCTGTAAACGCATCACTGGCTAAGTGCCATATGTGCATGTGTTGGCGCAAGTGAGAAAGAGCGAGCGGCTGCTGTTGATATAACAAAGTTGCTTTTGGTCTGGTTGGTACTGCAGAAAATGACAAGTTTTGCTAGATATAATTTTTTTTACTAATGTTTTGGTGATGTGTTTATGGCCGACAATAAAGAGTTTTGCTCAGTAAAGTGATGGATGGAATTCATGTCCTCAAAGCGTCTCGACAGACGTTACAATATTTGAACAATGATGACGGAAACTGTTTTCTCTGTCGTGTCCGTGTGTCGAAATTTGTTATGCGCTTTTTTTATTTTGTGCGTGGCATAGATTTGCCGTTGGCAGAGGACGCTTGAGCTGTGCGCAATTGCACAGGCGCGCACCTTAGAGGTAAGTTGCCCCCAATCCTCAATAAGCACCTGCTTAAATTTAAAAATCCTGTCTCATTCTAGTGAATTCAATATCATAGATTGTTTTGTCTCATAAGATGAGTACATCATCACATTTCTACTAATTTGTCACCTACTGTAATGTATCAACTAGGGATGTAAGGATAAACGGTATAATAATAAAGCAGTATAATGACAGCTCACTGGCTGGGTTATGTGCCAACATGAACATTAAATTTATCTTTCCCCATTAAGAAACAATATACCACAATCTGAATTTGTATGAACACATTGCTGTCTGAGCAACAAAGCTATTCAACTGTGCACATTGAGCCTATAAGCTGTGCTATCTTAAAACAGAGAGATCGATCTATACTCAGAGAAATAATACATGGAGGGGTTGACAACAGGAAGTGAACTCACGTGATGTCACATAAACAGGAGGTGAAGCGCACATCTTTTTTTCCCTTTATCAATAAAAAAACACTTTAACCTTTACAAGTTAAAACGGAAGAAGACAAACATCTTTAAACACTCAAATAGAAATAATATAGTTTTTAAAAACTCCGTTTCCATGTGAGTTGGGAAATTGTGTTAGATGTAAACATAAACGGAATACAGTGATTTGCAAATCATTTTCAACCCATATTCAGTTGAATATGCTACAAAGACAACATATTTGATGTTCAAACTAAAAAACTTTTTTTTTTTGGCAAATAATCATTAACTTTAGAATTTGATGTCAGCAACACGTGACAAAGTGATTGGGAAAGGTGGCAATAGTTACTGATAAAGTTGAGGAATGCTCATCAAACACTTATTTGGAACATCCCACAGGTGTACAGGCAAATTGGGAACAGGTGGGTGCCATGATTGGGTATAAAAGTAGATTCCATGAAATGCTCAGTCATTCACAAACAAGGATGGGGCGAGGGTCACCACTTTGTCAACAAATGCGTGAGCAAATTGTTGAACAGTTTAAGAAAAACCTTTCTCAACCAGCTATTGCAAGGAATTTAGGTATTTCACCATCTACGGTCCGTGATATCATCAAAGGGTTCAGAGAATCTGGAGAAATCACTGCACGTAAGCAGCTAAGCCCGTGACCTTCGATCCCTCAGGCTGTACTGCATCAACAAGCAACATCAGTGTGTAAAGGATATCACCACATGGGCTCAGGAACACTTCAGAAACCCACTGTCAGTAACTACAGTTGGTCGCTACATCTGTAAGTGCAAGTTAAAACTCTCCTATGCAAGGCGAAAACCGTTTATCAACAACACCCAGAAACGCCGTCGGCTTCGCTGGGCCTGAGTTCATCTAAGATGGACTGATACAAAGTGGAAAAGTGTTCTGTGGTCTGACGAGTCCACATTTCAAATTGTTTTTGGAAACTGTGGACGTCGTGTCCTCCGGACCAAAAAGGATTGTTATAGGCGCAAAGTTGAAAAGCCAGCATCTGTGATGGTATGGGGGTGTATTAGTGCCCAAGACATGGGTAACTTACACATCTGTGAAGGCGCCATTAATGCTGAAAGGTACATACAGGTTTTGGAGCAACATATGTTGCCATCCAAGCAACGTTACCATGGACGCCCCCTGCTTATTTCAGCAAGACAATGCCAAGCCACGTGTTACATCAACGTGGCTTCATAGTAAAAGAATGCGGGTACTAGACTGGCCTGCCTGTAGTCCAGACCTGTCCCCCATTGAAAATGTGTGGCGCATTATGAAGCCTAAAATACCACAACGGAGACCCCCGGACTGTCGAACAACTTAAGCTGTACATCAAGCAAGAATGGGAAGGAATTCCACCTGAGAAGCTTAAAAAATGTGTCTCCTCAGTTCCCAAATGTTTACTGAGTATTGTTAAAAGGAAAGGCCATGTAACACAGTGGTGAACATGCCCTTTCCCAACTACTTTGGCACGTGTTGCAGCCATGAAATTCTAAGTTAATTATTATTTTCAAAAAAAAATAAAGTTTATGAGTTTAAACATCAAATATCTTGTTTTTGTAGTGCATTCAATTGAATATGGGTTGAAAAGGATTTGCAAATCATTGTATTCCGTTTATATTTACTTTTAACACAATTTCCCAACTCATATGGAAACGGGGTTTGTAAGAAGCAAGAACAATATTCACTGTTTCTTCTGTCAAGAAAGTATAGTGTGTGTCTATTCTAAAAAAATAAAACTTGGTTAAAAGATTTCAGTTTGTGTAAGTACGTTTTGAACACATTCGACAATATTGTGATATAATAATGATAATAGGGATGTAACGGTATCGTAGAAACCGTGGTATTGCAGTTTCAAAGTCTTCACAATAATGCCGTGACGTATGACGGCATCAAACGAAAATTTAATGGGTGTAGTTTTTTCTGGCGCTTTAAAAAACAAACTACATCTCAGAATCCTCTGCGTAGCGCCGGACCGCCAAGGTGGGGGTGTGGAATGCTGGAAGCAGGAAGTGAAATGTGCTTGTTTTAGATAAAAGGAATTGTTTTTTGAACATTTCCTGAAAATGTCATCCAAATCTGTCCAAAGCTGCTTGATAAATTCTCAATTCCTCCATCCATGTCGCGGGGGGCTGGAGCCTATCCAGCTGTACCCAGCAGAGGCTGGACAAGTCGCCACTTCATAAACCATCACCCAGAAAATATATTTGAAGCCAGCAAAGCCAAACATTTGTTTGTGAGGTATTTACATTATTAAAAGTAAAATTGTTAGTAAACTTTTCAAAGAAACAGCTTTTTCCACCCATCCATCCATTTTCTACCAATTGTTCCAAACTGAAAAATGTCCACGGTGGAAGACACTGCTTCTCAAGGTAAAAGTTGAAAGACATTAAAGTTAACATTATTGTTGTACACTTCTTACACACAATGTTTACATTATCACTCTAAAAACACTCAACATAATTTTTTAAAATATTTGCTTGGAAACAGATGATGTTCCTGCACAATTATTTGCACTTAAAAATACATGTTTGAAGTAATAAATATTATTAGAATATTTTAGCATTATATTTATGATCAATTACAGTAAGTGTTTTTATCTTAAACATTCCTGTCACTGCCCTCGATTACCATGATGCCTGTGGGGGCATGGATAGGGGCGTGGTCAATATGACATCATTACATTATTTGCTCTGACGCATATATATTTTTTAAAAAGGTAAAAAAAAAATTATATATACTGTACATTTAAAACAAATCTGTTATTATTAATTATAGCATTAACATACACTTTTCTTACACAATATCATTTTGCTCTATTTTTTCCATTGTTGCTGTTAATTTTACAACGTTCTTTGTTGAGATTTTTTTTCCCTTGCTATTTCTTCAATCTTTTTAAATGAAATGATAAATGGGTTGTACTTGTATAGCGCTTTTCTACCTTCAAGGTACTCAAAGCGCTTTGACACTACTTCCACATTTACCCATTCACACACACATTCACACACTGATGGCGGGAGCTGCCATGCAAGGCGCTAACCAGCAGCCATCAGGAGCAAGGGTGAAGTGTCTTGCTCAGGACACAACGGACATGACGAGGTTGGTACTAGGTGGGGATTGAACCAGCGACCCTCGGGTTGCGCACGGCCACTCTCCCACTGCGCCACGCCGTCCCTTTTAGTCACTCTTTCTTTATTAAAAACAACTGGTAACAAATCTAACATCTATTTCAGCCAAATTTTCGGTGCATCATCACAAGTCCATAGTGCGCAAATAATAAACTATATATATCCAGTCACACAGCAACTACCTGCTGGTATTAATGTGTATGTTAGTGTGTTATCGAGATGAAACCGTATCAAATATCCATCCCTCCATCCATTTTCTACCGTTTGTCCCTTTTGGGGTCGCGGGGGGTTCTGGAGCCTATCTCAGCTGCATTCGGGCGGAAGGCGGCGTACACCCTGGACAAGTCGCCACCTAGGACTGGCCGATATATCGATATACTCGATATGTCGCGGGTTTGTCTCTGTGCGATATAGAAAATGACTATATCGTGATATTCGAGTATACGTTCTCACGTAGTTGCTTTTAGCTGCGGGCATTACACTGCATGCGTTTCCCACTCTTTCTTGTCTCTCCTTCTCACAGAGACGTAAACCAAGCGCACCTTCTTACATACGTCACATGTGCAACGTCACACGCTCCCGCGGAGCAGACGGGTAGCGACATGGTAACGTTAGCTGTGATGCTAACTGTGAGGTTCGGGTGGTAATACGAGAGAGAGAAGGTGCGAATCTGGTAACAAATGGAAGAAGAATTAATTCCCAAGAAAAACAGCACGGGATCCATCGTCCGGCGGTGGTTTGGCTTCAAGCGGGAATATGTTCAACATGTATGCGGCAAAAGCGTTGCTACAAAAAGTAGCATTACTGCTAATGTAACATCATTTGAAAAGTCACCCGCCAGAGAATGAAGAGTGTTTGAAACTCTGCATGTCAACATCTCCGTTCGGTGCCACACCAACAAAATGCCGAAGCAACTATTTCCAGATCAACACCGTATGAAAAAGAAAAGTCAACAACAGAAGGAGATAACGTCCGCAGGAACCCATTATGCATATTAGTATTTTATTTGACAGTTATTGAAATATCTTGTATGACATCATGCACAAAAGTGCACTTTATTGGTTTTTAACTATTGTAGTGGCGTTCTGTACAAAAAGTAGACTTTAATTTTGTGTTGTTTTGATATGTCATCTTGGTGACATCATGCACAAAAGTGCACTTATAGCTTGTTTTAAAATGTCTCTGACAATCTTGCACTTTCTGTTTTGAAATGACATGAATGTTTGTGCCACTGCTTAATAACTTTAATAAATACAGTTTTGATAAATTGACTTAGTTGTGATTTCCCTCTCTGCATGAAAGTTTAAAAGTAGCATATATTAATGCAGTATGAACAAGAATGTTTTAATGTAGACACATAAAATCATCATACTGCTGTGATTATATGTATCAAGTGTTCATTCAAGGCTAAGGCAAAATATCGAGATATATATCGTGTATCGTGACATGGCCTAAAAATATCGAGATATTTAAAAAAGGCCATATCGCCCAGCCCTATCGCCACCTCATTACAGGGCCAACACAGATAGACACATTCACACTCATACCATGGTACGATATCACGGTATTAAGGCCACTGTACAATATTATTGTGGTATATGTTCTCTTCCCCCACCCCTCCAAAAAAAGCTTGAAAATGTTATAGTGTGTTATATGAAGAGGCAGGAATGTTCAGGATAAACACTTACTTTAATTGAACAAAAACATAATGCGAAAATGCTCTAATCATATTTACTACTACAAACATACATTTTTAAGGGCATAGAATTGTGAAAGGACGTCCACCGTTTCAAGCAAATATTTAAAAAAACTTAGTTTTGTGTCTTTAAATCCAGTGTAAAATAGGGATGTCCCGATCCAGGTTTTTGCACTTCCGATCCGATACCGATGTTGTTTTTGCACTTCCGATCCGATACAGATACTGACCGATAATGGCCTATCCGAGCATGTATTAAAGTTTAAAGTTATTTAGCCTACTTAGTTGTCAGAATCATGTTGAAAAGTGTTTTAGTACTCTTGATAACAACTAGCCAGCTGAATTAGGGGAGTTTGAATAATACACAATGGTTGGTAACAAGAAACGGACCTGTTTATTCAAGGATAAACACAAAATAGACAAAATTATACATGACAAACAAAAATGGCATCATTGAATTAAGGCTGGGCGATATGGCCTTTTTTTAATATTGTGATATTTTAAGGCCATATCGCGATACACGATATATATCTTGATATTTTGCCTTAGCCTTGAATGAACACTTGATGCATATAATCACAGCAGTATGATGATTCTATGTGTCTACATTAAAACATTCTTCTTCATACTGCATTAATATATGCTACTTTTAAACTTTCATGCAGAGAAAGAAATCACAACTAAAAAAATCACTATTTTTTTCATACGGTGTTGATGTGGAAATGTTTGCCTCGGCATTTTGATGGTGTGGACGTGTGGCACCGAATGGAGATAAGCGTCTCGACAGACGTTACAGTATTTGAACAATGATGACGAAAACTGTTTTCTCTGTCGTGTCCGTGTGTCGAAAATTGTTATGCGCTTATTTTTTTATTTGATTTTGTGCGTGGCATAGATTTGCCGTGCGCAGAGGACGCTTGAGCAGTGCACAATTGCACAGGCGCGCACCTTAGAGGGAACGTTGCTCGCACGGCTGCGCTAGCATCACAGCTAACGTTAGCCATGCTGCTACCGCCTCTGCTCGGGGAGGACGTATACGTATGTGACGTATGACGTGACAGTATGTGACGTATGGCGTGACAGTATGTGACGTATGACGTGACAGTATGTGACGTATGACGTGACAGTATGTGACGTGAGTAAGAAGGTGCGCTTGCTGTCTGTGAGAAGGAGACACAGGAAAGAGTGAGAAGAGCCTGTCGTGTAATGCCAGCAGCTAAAAGCAACTGCGTGAAAATCCACAGACCTGTGGATGTGTTGAATGTGTGCTGGAAAATGCGGAACGGAAATTAGGGAGCAGCAGAAAAGTGGAATGTATTATTTAAATCGGTGCGTTGGAAAACACGGACCGGAGTTTTTTTTTAAACTGGATCTGGATCGGCATTTTCCCGTGCCTTGCCGATACGCATTTTTTGTCAAATATCGGCGGCCGATCCCATCCCCAGTGTAAAACAATGTTTACTTCAGTGTCTTTCAACTTTTACTTTCTGTGAAACAGTGTCCTCCACAGTGGACATGTTTATATCAGTTTGGAAAATGCTGTTTCTCAGAAAAGTTAACTCACCATTTAACTTTGAATAATGTAAATACCTTACAAACATGTATTTACAACAAGAGAAACCAGCGGTGGAAAAATGGATGGATGGATTGAAGATTTATCAAGTAGTTTTTCAATTTCCTCATATTTTCGCATTGAACATTTTCATTGTTGATTACCTCCATGCGGTGCGACGTGACCGGTTGGCTCTGTGACTTGTGCCAAAGAGGTTTTGTTTTGATGACATTTTTCAGGAAATGTCCAAAAAAAACAATTCCTCTCATCGACTACGAACATTCTTCACTTCTTGCTTACGGCATTCAACGCCCCAACCTTGGCGCCCCACGCTGCACAGAGGATTGTGGCAGAGTTGTGTGTGTAGTTTAATTTCAGACCCGGCCAACGCTAAAGCGCCGGAAAAAACTACACACCAGGGTTTTGTTTGATATCGTCAGGCGTCACGGTAGTATTATGAAGACTTTGAAACCGAAATACCACGGTATCTACGATATCGTTACACCCCTAGTGTGTTATGATGTTAATTTTGCACGGAGGAAATACTTGTTAAAATTTGGCCCGTTGTTAGCATAATATTGGCAATAAAAAATAAAGAAAAGAGCGTCAAACTTTTAACACATTTTGTTAATAGTTAACTGTCTGTTAGTTCTTCTGGACGCTACACTCTATTAATCCTACATGCACTATTACATTATTTTTGTTTTTGTTTTTTTTACATAAAAACACTCATTTTCAAGGTGTGTCGGTTAATATGTCGCACCGCAACAATCAAATACATTATGGGGAAATCCTGTATTATGGCAATTTTAAGTATTTTTCTAATGAACTGCAATGTGTGTGTGAATGGGTGAATGTGGAAATAGTGTCAAAGCGCTTTGAGTTCCTTAAAAAGGTAGAAAAGCGCTATACAAGTATAACCCATTTACCATTTACCATACCGTACCGCGGGCTTAATACAGTGATTTTGATATCGTTACATCCCTAAATGGTAACCATGATAATTTTAGTCACAATAGCAATATGAAATATTGTTACATCTCTAGTATCAACATGTATTAAAGTGACTGGTAACAACCCTGTTGATAAATTATTATTTCCCATATTGAAGATTATTGTATTTATTGGACAATTATTAACTGGCCAACTATTCACACATTTTTTTTGTTGACTTTTGAATAATAATATCATTTTGTTCCCTTATTGTTCCAAAATTATACCTAATAGTAACCTTAAAACAGAGATACATATAGAACTGTGGTTATAGCATACCTTTACACCCCTATTGATGAAGCATCTATTTAGCAAATATCACTTATTCTTTGCGTTGACTTCAGACCTAAAACCTAACTGATACCTGTCTGTTAGTTCCAAAGTACACTGGGGGTTGCAGGGATTGTGTGCCACACAAGACAACTAGTTTCCGATCGCACAATCTTAGTAGGTGTTTTACATACTTTTTAAAAAGCTGGTTTCAAGCCAATGTATTTAGTATGGCATGTGAGAGTATTGTACCTGCAGCAGGACCGTGCCACCAGGAAAGCTTAGCTGGACACAGTACTTTGGTGCATTGTCCCATGAAAGGAGCTGCAGGTCCTCTATGGAGCTGTAAGACAACGACGTCTCCATGTAACCAGTAGGCTGTGGATAAGAGAGAACATATTAGATTGACTCCATTTGATTCAAATAGAGCAGATAGGACAAAGTAGCATGTTTGACAACATGTACCTTAGGCATAGAAAAAAAAAATAATAATCACAATGTGGTTCATAGTTTGGTCTTTGTCCACTGTAATAATATCAACGGTAGTGAGTGAGTAATTGCTGCTGGAAAAATGCAGCGATGATGACTGATTCCACAAAAGTGCCAACATTTTTTTCTGAAACCATTGTTTGAGTAGGGGGTTGCTGTGAGAAGAGACCAAAATGTGTTTGCTTGTTTGCAAATGATTACAGAAACACTGACAATTCACCACAAGTTTCCTGACTGTGCGGCAGAAGGACTATAGTGTAGCAGGCGTGGGTGAAATCTAAACAGATTAATCTGAAGCACAAAGAAAGTCACAGGGAAACCAGGAACATGTTTATTTTCCGAGACTTAAGAAATGTTTGAAGATAAATGCGTATTGCCACACTGGGTCAAAAATAGAGCTTGTATCTGCCTCAGATGCAAAAATGGCAACACATGAGTCATTTGATTCCCCACACATAAGAGTCACTGCAAGACATACTGTACATCCTCAAATAAAATTGCTGTGCAAAAACCGTAACAGTACCCCAAGGTAGCAATTTTTTCCATAACACCATTTTCACAAAGAAAGCCTGAAATTATTTGAATTTGCTGAGCAAGCTTTTTCTGAGAAAATTATTTTCAGTGACTGAGCAACCAAAAATGTGTCAGCTGCAGGGATGATGCTCGAAACCTATTTTACCGGTTGTTCGATAAGAAAAGAACCAGTTCTCAAAAATCCCTTTTTGAGAACCGGTACCCGTAATCGAGACCACTATAGTAAAGAAAAAGAGCTGGTTCTTTATTCGAATCCCTGGGAACGAATCCCGTCCCGACAAGAAATGCCCCGTGGGACATCACAAGAAATGACGTCACGTAGCTCAGTCATTAGGCGCAGATGGGGAAAGCAGGAAAAACATGGACCGGTAAAAGCGCTCCAAGGCATGGCTTCATTTCAACAAAAAAAACGAGTAAGCGGCAATATGCAATTATTGCCAAGCTTCGCTCTCGTGTAAGGGGGGAGCACAACAAGCGTGTCGTGTCTTCGACACGTGTTGAAGCAGCGGCAGAGACGACGAAGAACACCTTTCTTCTTCTGCCAGCTGCCCAAGACCCAGCTACAGTGGCGGTGACGCCGGTGAGTAACTAATTTCCATATCTGCTCACTTGTAGTAACGTCAACCAGGACTGCAGTAATGTTAGCTAGACTAACGTTACCTAAGCATAGTCAGTGGCTAACGGTAACGTTAACGTGAGCCTTTTTGAATGTGTCTGATAATGTTACCGGTATCTTGTAGCCTACACCACGACAGAGTTTGCAAGTCTGTCTAATAAACTAGTGCTTTCTTTATTTCTTTAGTTTATTCGGAACATGAACACACCATCCATCCATCGATCCATCTTCTTCCGCTTATCCGAGGTCGGGTCGCGGGGGCAGCAGCCAAAGCAGGGAAGCCCAGACTTTCCTCTCCCCAGCCACTTCGTCCAGCTCTTCCCGGGGGATCCCGAGGCGTTCCCAGGCCAGCCGGGAGACATAGTCTTCCCAACGTGTCCTGGGTCTTCCCCGTGGCCTCCTACCGGTTGGACGTGCCCTAAACACCTCCCTAGGGAGGCGTTCGGGTGGCATCCTGACCAGATGCCCGAACCACCTCATCTGGCTCCTCTCGATGTGGAGGAGCAGCGGCTTTACTTTGAGCTCCCCCCGGACGACAGAGCTTCTCAACCTATCTCTAAGGGAGAGCCCCGCCACCCGGCGAAGGAAACTCATTTCGGCCGCTTGTACCCGTGATCTTGTCCTTTCGGTCATAACCCAAAGCTCATGACCATAGGTGAGGATGGGAACGTAGATCGACCGGTAAATTGAGAGCTTTGCCTTCCGGCTCAGCTCCTTCTTCACCACAACGGATCGATACAGCGTCCGCATTACTGAAGACGCCGCACCGATCCTTGCCTGTCGATCTCACGATACACTCTTCCCCCACTCGTGAACAAGACTCCGAGGTACTTGAACTCCTCCACTTGGGGCAGGGTCTCCTCCCCAACCCGGAGATGGCACTCCACCCTTTTCCGGGCGGGAACCATGGACTCGGACTTGGAGGTGCTGATTCTCATCCCAGTCGCTTCACACTCGGCTGCGAACCGATCTAGCGAGAGCTGAAGATCCTGGCCAGATGAAGCCATCAGGACCACATCATCCGCAAAAAGCAGAGACCTAATCCTGCAGCCACCAAACCGGATCCCCTCAACGCCTTGACTGCGCCTAGAAATTCTGTCCATAAAAGTTATGAACAGAATCGGTGACAAAGGGCAGCCTTGGCGGAGTCCAACCCTCACTTGAAACGTGTCCGACCTACTGCCGGCAATGCGGACCAAGCTCTGACACTGATCGTACAGGGAGCGGACAGCCACAATCAGACAGTCCGATACCCGATACTCTCTGAGCACTCCCCACAGGACTTCCCGAGGGACACGGTCGAATGCCTTCTCCAAGTCCACAAAGCACATGTAGACTGGTTGGGCAAACTCCCATGCACCCTCAATGACCCTGCCGAGAGTATAGAGCTGGTCCACAGTTCCACGACCAGGACGAAAACCACACTGTTCCTCTTGAATCCGAGGTTCGACTATCCGGCGTAGCCTCCTCTCCAGTACACCTGAATAAACCTTACCGGGAAGGCTGAGGAGTGTGATCCCACGATAGTTGGAACACACCCTCCGGTTCCCCTTCTTAAAGAGAGGAAGACCCTACCAGGGGGCATGAAAGCCCCCGGACAACATAGCTCCTAGGATCATTGGGACACGCAAACTCCTCTACCACGGTAAGGTGGCAGCTCAGAGAGGAGAACATGAACACACATGAACACACTTACAGTATAATACATCAGTTTCATATCATTTCACTTTACAGGAGTAGGAAGAAGTAAATCTTATTTAATACTACCA
Organism: Nerophis lumbriciformis; assembly: GCF_033978685.3. Lineage (NCBI taxonomy): Eukaryota > Metazoa > Chordata > Actinopteri > Syngnathiformes > Syngnathidae > Nerophis > Nerophis lumbriciformis. Next base: position 35,058,991 of record NC_084557.2, on the reverse strand, counting down.
CTTTCCCACTTCTTTTTTGTAACACGGTTAACGAATGTAGCGCACATTTGTAGTTATTTCCCCACATTTCTGAACAATATCTCAGATATGGTAATACTATAGTAGCGAGCAGTAGAGAATGTGAAGTGATTTGTTAAACCAAATAATATGTTTTTTCCATATACAACAACCTATCTGGACTCGATAAGAGAATCGATAAGGAATCGGTTCGATAAGAGGATTCGATAACAGGCTCGAACTCGATAATTTCTTATCAAATATCATCCCTAGTCAGCTGTTAAAGTTACATGATACGTTTCTATAATGTAAGTAGAATAAAGCTTGCAAAAAGGAGGGCTTTCAAACTATTAAAATATTTAATCACATTTTGTTAATATTTAACTGTAAATTAACCATGGGTAGGTCTATTTTTCATCATTAATAAGTGGACCCTCGACAGAAAATATTAAACGTTTTTACAGGGGAACTGCACTTTTTTTGTAATTTCATCATTCACAAACCTTATGTAAGACAACCACACATATGTTTTTCTTTTTTTTTAAAATGCATTTTAACTAAATGCTGGCAAAAGTCGACTTAAAATAAAAGTCTATGGGAGTCGCTCTATTCTGCTTATAAGGGGCTCTAAAACACACATCCATTCAGGTTTACTGTATATACATGTTGTAGGTATATATGTAATGTAGTAACAGGCACATTCATAATAACATGGAATATTTACGTATTTTGCTCATTTTAAGTATATAGTGGCGAATTAATTTAGGCAACGCGACTTTCACTTTTTCCTTCGACAACATTACTGATTTTTACTCACTGCAGACTTCATGAGAGCCAACAAACTTAATAAAACATCACTGACTGGACAATGTCTGATGTCACCAAGATGCCGACTCTCAGGTTGTTTATATATGCCCATTTAGATGAAGAATGACTCATAATTCTCGCAGAGAAAAAGTGGGTGCAACCAAGCGCAGAACAAGTGACTTTTTAAGTCTTTTTCGCCATTCCTGGGTCTAAATTGGATGCCAAAGTTGACCAACTTGCCGGATGACGTCCTCATCCTTATACTACTATCAAGATGAGAGGCACGATTTATGATCTAGGACAGGGGTGTCCAAACTACGGCCGAGATGTCATGAGTTCAGTCAGTGTATGTTTTGGTATTTACATGTTTATAAAGGAATATTGAAAACAAAAAAACTACAGTTTTTTTGGGTTTAGTTTTAATTACTGCGATGAGGTGGCGACTTGTCCAGGGTGTACCCCGCCTTCCGCCCGCTTGTAGCTGAGATAGCTCCAGCGCCCCCCGCGACCTCAAAGGGAATAAGCTGTAGAAAATGGATGGATGGATGGATGGATGGATGGATAGTTTTAAATACAAAAAATAAAATATTTATAAATGTTTTTCTTTTTTGGTTTTGATAAGAAAAATGAAGATCCCCAGTAAACAAAAACAGACCAAAAGGGATTGTTTTTCATAATCTGACACCAAAGGTTTTTATTTTCAAAGTAAAAGTCGGGATACTACGGTACCTGTGTCCATCCATCCATCTTCTTCCGCTTATCCGAGGTCGGGTCGCAGCAGCCTAAGCAGGGAAGCCCAGACTTCTCTCTCCCCAGCCACTTCGTCCAGCTCCTCCCGGGGGATCCCGAGGCGTTCCCAGGCCAGCCGGGAGACATAGTCTTCCCAACGTGTCCTGGGTCTTCCCCGTGGCCTCCTACCGGTCGGACGTGCCCGAAACACCTCCCTAGGGAGGCGTTCGGGTGGCATCCGGACCAGATGCCCGAACCACCTCATCTGGCTCCTCTCGATGTGGAGGAGCAGCGGCTTTACTTTGAGCTACCCCCGGGTGACAGAGCTCCTCACCCTATCTCTAAGGGAGAGCCCCGCCACCCGGCGGAGGAAACTCATTTCGGCCGCTTGTACCCGTGATCTTGTCCTTTCGGTCATAACCCAAAGCTCATGACCATAGGTGAGGATGGGAACGTAGATCGACCGGTAAATCGGCTCAGCTCCTTCTTCACCACAACGGATCGATACAGCGTCCGCATTACTGAAGACGCCGCACCGATCCGCCTGTCGATCTCACGATCCACTCTTCCCTCACTCGTGAACAAGACTGCGAGGTACTAGAACTCCTCCACTTGGGGCAAGATCTCCTCCCCAACCCGGAGATGGCACTCCACCCTTTTCCGGGCGAGAACCATGGACTCGGACTTGGAAGTGCTGATTCCCATCCCAGTCGCTTCATACTCGGCTGCGAACCGATCCAGTGAGAGCTGAAGATCTTGGCCAGATGAAGCCATCAGGACCACATCATCTGCAAAAAGCAGAGACCTAATCCTGCAGCCACCAAACCAGATACCCTCAACACCCTGACTGCGCCTAGAAATTCTGTCCATAAAGGTTATGTACAGAATCAGTACCTGTGTGCCTGGCTAAAATGTCTTTAGAGCCCTACACAGAAAATATTTTAGACATGGCACAACAAGGTCTGACGTCTACAGATAATTATAAGAACATATCGTATGAAAGTGGAGGCAATATGGGATTCAATCGCGCACCAAAGATTTTCTTACAGGGCAGTCAGCGGTCTTGTCTTGAAAATTGTTACTTCCGGTTCCGGTGTCGGAATATAAAAACACAGCAATTTTGGTCTGTTTATCAGTTTCTGTTGATATGTGCGTAGATATTTCTGTCCAATTCTTAGAACTTTGTGCGGTGTCTAAAGTATTTTCTTTACATGTTAGCCAGCGTCACAGGCACACAGACGGTACTGTAGTAATTATCTCCGCTTTTATAACACAATCAGGATTCTTCCAAGTACGCTCCATTCATAACAACATACGAGTGTCATGGACATTATTGAATACAGGGATTTAATTACACATGATGGTCTTCTGCTTTTCTTGGACTTTTATAAATCGCTTGACTCACTGGAACATGACTTCCTTTCTCTAGTGCTGGAACACTGGACTTGGTATTAAGTTTTAGGAGATAATTACAGGACTTTGTGATAATATTAGTTGTGTCTTAGCAGTCTGAGGCACAACTCCAAGTTTCTCAATCAAGATGGGCATTCCTCAAGTGTGTCCCCTATCACCATATTTAAACCTGCTGGCACAGACATAATAGTCAGTTAGCAGATGAAACCACTCTTTTCCTAAAAAAAATAATAACAAATTCCATCTGTCATTGAAAATATTTAAGAAATATCTCATGTATTCAGGACTTTGCCTAAATCTTAAAAATGTGAATTTTTTCCTATTCATGAATGTGGAAAATAAAATATTTGCAATGTCGCTGTAATTTCTGAGGTGAAATATATAGTAATTAGCCGATCTAAAAAAAAAAAGAATGTCAAACTAAACTAAGTGTACCCCACGTCTTTATATTCTTTCACCTTGTTCCTTTTTTTATATAATGAGTCTTATTTCTCCAAATTAAATTAAAGTTGAGTTGGTTTATGTTATTTTATTATTCTAGTATGTATGAAATTAGAATAAAAAGGATAAATAAATCTGGATAAACTTACCATTTTTGGTTAAGTAAATACGTCTAAGTATAGACAAATGTCTTTGTTGCTAAATACGTTTAGCATTCTTTAATTTTATTTTCTATGTTTGTTTTCTGACAGTTAGTTAGTTGTTTTTTTGATAGGTTAATACCTAAAAATTGCACCTCAGATTTTACAGAGACTTGCTAAATATTTACTTTCACACATTCATGGATAGAAACAATTCACATTTTTTAAGGTCCAGGCAAAGTCCTGATAAATTAGAGAATTCTTTAATATTTTCAATAGCAGTTGTAATTTGTTCAACATGTTTTAGGAAAAGATGTGTTTCATCTGCTAATTGACTATTATTTCCATGCAAGCAGGTTCAAATATGGTGACAACAGACATGCCCATCTTGATTGGGAAACTTGGGGCTGTGCCTGAGACTTGTAAGACACAACTATTAATATTATCATAAGGTTCTCTAATTATCTCCCAAAACTTAATACCAAGTCCACTGTGTTCCAGCGCTAAAAAAAGAAAGTCATGTTCCAGTGAGTCTAGCAATTTATACAAGTCCAAAAAGAGCAGAAGACCATCATGTGTAATTAAATCCCTATATTCAATAATGTCCATGACAGTCTTATGTTGTTATGAATGGAGTGTCCTGGGGGGAATCCCGATTGTGTGCGTGTGACGCCTGTTAACATGCAAAGAAAATACTTAAGACATGGCACAAAGTTCCAAGACTTCTAAAGAAATATCTACACACATATCAACAGAAACTGAAAAGCAGACCAAAATTGATGTCTTTCCATATTCCGACACCAGAACTTTTGTATTATATATGCAATATAGATGTCTGTATATGCAGACTTCAGACCTCGTCAGTCCGTGTACCTTCCGTTCATTCTATTTCCAATTCTGAAACGCATATCAAAAAATAAAATTAGGGCCGTTTTTTGATTTTTATTATATATGGCAATTTTAAAACAAACAAAAAAGGCTTGATTTTCATTAAAATATTGACATAAATTTGGATTTTATGCTGTTTTCTTTTTATGGATTTTTATTTTTTCGAGATAAACACAAAAATCGAAAAAAAATGTCATCCATTATGATTTTAGCTTTTCCTTTGCGTTTAGCATGTCTTTAGCATAACGGTAACATCTTTGTTACGCAGGTGTCCTATTGTCGTTTTAAAAAAGTGTCATTAAATAGTCGTCCAACTTTTGTTTCAGAAATGAAAATAGAAAACATGGCCCAAAATTTGTTTTTTTATTTGCATTTAAGAATCGGAAATAGAATGAACGGAAGGTACACAGACCCTCGTTGTGCCATGTCTAAAATATTTTCTGTGTAGTACTCCAAACACATTTTAGCCAGACACACAGGTACAGTACTATCCCCACTTTTTGAAAAAAAACTGCTGGTGTCAGACTATGAAAAACCATCCGTTTTGGTTTGTTTTTCCTTCTTTTTTTTTTACGGTGGATCTCCAAAACAAAAAAACAAAAACACTTTGTTTTTCAATTGTCTTATATGTATTTTAAAAGGAAATTCAAATAAACCTGTCATTTTTTGTTTTACAATATCCATTTATGAAAAGAAAAACAGCAGCCCCGACGCCCCAGAAGAATGGTTCTTTTCATTTGCACCAGTCAGTCCAACATTCTATTGGGAATACAAGCAGCAGAACACAAAAGCAACACACACACTTTTCTTTATTGTACACCTTCATGGATTGAAAATGCCTACAGGCTATTGGTCTTGTCTCTGCACGCACGAACACACACAAGCAGCATACATTGTGATGCTCATTACAAACAGCGCAAATGACAAATTTGAGCGTACCCTTCTGTCTTCAACGGTTTTTCCGCATCATGTTGCAAAATATGAAAATATTTAAAAAATATGATTAAAGGAGATGTAGCAACATGATTCCTGACAAGGAGAGGCAGCGTAGAATGGCGCAAAACAGACAAGACTTAAATTTTCTGATAACCAGCTGAGGTTACCATAGATACTTTACCCTGCACAACAACATGAGGCAATCGTTTTCGCTCTCCTTCTCTGCATCTCCTCAACTCTGTCCTTTTCTTTCATCTATGAGTCTGCCTTCTCCACTTTGATTTCCTGCTACCAGTCAGCTTGTGTTGCCATATTCCTCTTCCACTGTTTGGCTTTCCATCATTATAAAGGAGGCTCCATATTATCCCACTGCCTGCTCTTCTCGCTGCTGTTACCATAGAAATAAAAAGATGGAGCTGTATGTATGTTTTTTATGTTTTTTGTCGTTTACAGGAGAAAATCAGGTAAAAAAAACATGCAGGGTGGACAAACACTGATGAAAAAAACCTAACTGCAATGAGTATTTTTTTCCTCATTATTCATATTGTATTCATGTTACGAACTGAAGACAGGAACGTTGTTGAGTCATTCTATGCTGTAGAATAATTGTGTTAAATCTTTGAATCATATTAACCCTTTGGGGACATTCCATTTTTAATTATCTTCAAAGCCAAACAGTATATACTGTAAAAATATTTTAAGTTTTTAAAGGACGTAAAAACATTTTTAATTCATATTTTTTTATTTTAAATTTTTTCTCAAATTTTTCAATAAACATTAGTCCTACACAAAAATACAAAACATGTCAAGTTTTTTTTAAATGTTGACACAGGATTATATTAGTAAAATAACGCATGTTATGCAAATTTATAGTAAGTGAAAATTGTGACATTATTTAGGCCCTCAATGGTTAAAAAACAAACAAAAAACATTACATGTTGGGTTGTTTTTTTTAGGGCATACATTGATTAAAGGTACTGTTTGCAACTTCCTCACAGTTACATTTTTCAAAGCAAAAAATACCACTTAGACTTAGACAAACCACTGGCTAGCTTATATCACTATTAGTGGTGTAACAAAACATATTTGCTGTCTATATTTTTCACAATTACAAAGTTTATGTAACAAACATTTTCACTGGCCCGAATAAAATTATTGCTGTTAATGGCGGTCTCATCAACAGGAAGCCCGAGCACAAATACAAAAGCAGTCCAAGAGAAGCAACCAACAATTTGCAGTCATGTTGTTGTTATGATAGAACATATATTTAATCGCAGCTAACGCAAGCTATCCAAATTGCTATTATTAAGTTAATGCGCGTGCGTGTGTTACGTACATACATAATTATGTCATTACGTACGAGAAGCCATAAGAGGGCGGGATATACTGTGAAAAATACATTGGAAAGTTGGCGCCCTCTAGGCATCCGTGTAAATGTTGCAAACAGCCCCTTTAAAAGATTTTATCAAAAAGTTAAGAAATATAAATCCAAAATGTTTTAATGCCCTTTGTCCTCTGCGTCTTGTTTGGATTTGAGGTATCGTGAAATAACTGCCAGTGTATTGTACACCTGTGGAAAAATGGGACGTTGACATTTTTTGATTTAACATTAAACACCCTCTGTTGATGAGGTGGCGACTTGTCCAGGGTGTACCCCGCCTTCCGCCCGATTGTAGCTGAGATAGGCTCCAGCGCCCCCCGCGACCCCGAAGGGAATAAGCGGTAGAAAATGGATGGATGGATGGCACCCTCTGTTGAAAAATAATTTACAATGGAGTAACAACAAAAATTACTGAAAGGACAAGAAAGTCAGCCTTTGTCCCCTGAAGGAACATGATGATGGAATAATTTGCATTTTGCATTGAGGCTGGGCGATTATATGATCGTGATCGCGATTAATTTGAGTTCGATCACAGTGGCATATTCGCATATTTCCTAGATCAAACATGGCGGATGTCTGTTAGAAGTCACCGTAGTAGTAAACAGTAGGGAGGCAACGATGCTTGGTACTATTGGAACAATCCACCTTTATCCTGTGTGTGTTTGTGAATGTGTGTATGTGTCGGTGTGTGTGCGTGACCTCCCGTCACTAAAGTGAGGATCGTCGCGACGTAATTAATGTTCAATCAGCGTTGTGCCTCGTCCCCTTACACCAGTGTTTTTCAACCACTGTGCCGTAAAATATAGTCTGGTGTGCCGTGTGAGATTGTTATTTCACCTAATTAGGTTACAAATAGGGATGTCCGATAATGGCTTTTTGCCGATATCCGATATTCCGATATTGTCCAACTCTTAAATACCGATACCGATATCAACCGATACCAATATCAACCGATACCGATATATACAGTCGTGGAATTAACACATTATTATGCCTAATTTGGACAACCAGGTATGGTGAAGATAAGGTCCTTTTTTCTAAAAATTTATAAAATAAAATAAGATAAATAAATTAAAAACATTTTCTTGAATAAAAAAGAAAGTGAAACAATATAAAAACAGTTACATAGAAACTAGTAATTACGGTAATGAAAATGAGTAAAATTAACTGTTAAAGGTTAGTACTATTAGTGGACCAGCAGCACGCACAATCATGTGTGCTTACGGACTGTATCCCTTGCAGACTGTATTGATATATATTGATATATATTGATATATAATGTAGGAACCAGAATATTAATAACAGAAAGAAACAACCCTTTTGTGTGAATGAGTGTGAATGGGGGAGGGAGGTTTTTTGGGTTGGTGTACTAATTGTAAGCGTATCTGGTGATTTTTATGTTGATTTAATAAAAAAAAACAAAAAAAAAACGATACCCATAATAAAAAACGATACCGTTAATTTCCGATATTACATTTTAAAGCATTTATCGGCCGATAATATCGGCAGGCCAATATTATTGGACATCTCTAGTTAAAATATTTTTTGCACACAAGTAATTATAATCCGTAAATAATGTGCTGTTGTTGAGTGTCTGTGCTGTCTAGAGCTCGGCAGAGTAACCGTGTAATACTCTTCCATATCAGTAGGTTGCGGCAGGTAGCTAATTGCTTTGTAGATGTTGGAAACACGTCGTGTCGTGATCACAATATGCAGACGACAGCTATCTTATGCTTAAACCAAAAATAAACAAAAGGTGAGTGCCTCTAAGAAGTGAACTATATTTATACAGCGCTTTTCTCTAGTGACTCAAAGCGCTTTTACATAGTGAAACCCAATATCTAAGTAACATTTAAACCAGGGTGGGTGGCACTGGGAGCAGGTGGGTAAAGTGTCTTGTCCAAGGACACAACGGCAGTGACTAGGATGGCGGAAGTGGGGATCGAATCTGGAACCCTCAAGTTTCTGGCACGGCCACTCTACCAACCGAGCTATACCACAGAAAAAGGCATTGAAGCTAAGGCATGGCTATGCAAAACGAAACTAAAACTGAACTGGCTGCAAAGTAAACAAAACACAAAACGCTGGACGACAGCAAAGACTTACAGCGTGTGGAGTAGAGACGGCGTCCGCAATGTACATCCGTGCATGACATGACAATCAACAATAGTCCCCACAAAGAAGGAAAGCGTCCGCACAACTTAAATAGTCTGGATTGCGAAAACAAAGCAGGTGCGGGGAATAGCGCTCAAGGAAGACATGAAACTGCAACAGGAAAATACCAACAAAACAGGAAAAAAAACACCAAAATAGGAGCGCAAGACAAGAACTAAAACACTACACACAGGAAAACAGCAAAAAACTCAAAATAAGTCATGGCGTGATGTGACAGGTGGTGACAGTACACCTACTTTGAGACAAGAGCTATATTGATGCATGCTTGGTTATGGTTTAAATTTACATCCAACAATTGCAAGAACGACTTTTTACTGTCAATATCGGCTGCTGAGTTTCATTTTTTTATGTTTTCTGCTGGTGGTGTGCCTCAGGATTTTATCAATGAAAAAAATGTGCCTTGGCTCAAAAAAGGTTGAAAAACACTGCCTTACACAACTGGAAGTGCAGCCCAGAAAAACAAAATAAAGAAACATGACTAACACTAGCATAGAAGTGAAACAACATTTCATCATCATCATTTCTTTTTATTCCTTTCATGAAAATGCATATATACAAGCCATATACAGTTGACACTTTCATTGTTTTTTTGTTTCTTATACAACATTTAAAAGGAGCAGCAGCTTTATTGACAGTCTTTACTTTTACTATCTGCTGCAGCGCCCCAGTAATCTTGCCCTGAATGCGGACTTGCAGGCACTCAGAGAATGTCTATGTGACTGTAATGGTCCCGACTGGCAGAATCAACACACACACTTATTTAATCAGAAAAGGCATTTTAATATATTTAAATATTTTTTAAATCAGACTTTTTGTTTATGTGTCTGAAATATTGCAGACGCAAACAACAGAACATGCACGCACACACACACACACACACACACACACACACACACACACACACACACACACACACACACACACACACACACACACACACACACACACGGAGAACAACATGTTCTTTTGTTTGTTGTGGATAAAAAATAAACAATGTGTTCCTGAAATAATCATTAAACTTATTTTATGTGTTGGTATGTATTATTTTACAGTACCTAAAATTCAAACTGCACTTTGAAGTATTTTCATTCAATATAAGATAGAGAAGTTGGGTTTTAAAAACTCCACAATGTGGGTCACTCCTTGCCGTTTGCCAAAGCACTAGTGAGAAGCACTGATGTATACAAGCAATTAAAGAATACAAATAATAATTTACCATTTGAAAGTGTCGTTTAGTACATTTTAACTTGAAGTAAGAGTCTTATAGTATTCACTACACTAATTATACTTTGTATACTGCATGCAGAATGTTTGTGATGACAGGCAAAAAAACAAAATAATTTTGAGAGGCAAAAACGTTCTTCTTTTTACCCCCAAAAAACGTACCGACAAAGAAGCAAAACCGTGGCCCTAAAACCAGGCAGGGGCCGTGGCGTTGCACCTCTAGTAAGCACAATTATATATATGAACAAAATGACAGTTGTGAGCTGTTAGCAATATAACCTCAATCAAACATGGTGGACATGTTTGTCATAAGATACTGCAGTAGTAAACAATAGAGATGCGGTACTCGGTATAATCCTGCACGGCACAATCCACTTTAATTTAAAAAAAAAATTGTGATATTAATCAAATTCATCGTGATCATTTTTTTGCCCTATTGCCCAGTCCTATTTTGAAAGCCTTAAAAATACACACACACACACACACACACACACACACACACACACACACACACACACACACACACACACACACACACACACACACACACACACACACACACAGTTTACATATTGACACATAAAACATAACATGCAGTTAGTTCTGCAGCCAGTGCATTTGTATCACACTCTGGGAGAAAACCTCACAGCCTCTGTTGACAGACAACTGTTTTTCCCGTTTCTGTCATCAGGCAAGAATGATCATTCAACATCTTATCTTCCCTGCATTCATATTTTGTATTCAAGTAATCACAAGAGGGACACTCTCAGAAATAGGGAGATTGAACACCCAAATGTTGTGTAACCTTTTCACGGTATAACTTCAATTTGTTAGAAGCCTCAGACACATTACCACACATGTCATATGATGGTTTAGGAAACGGATGATACCACTGAACACATGTTGGACTATCCTCTGTGACGTCAATGAGGCATTTAATTGTCACTTCCCTGAATGATACTTCTGCATTGAATGAGGAAGTAAACTGGAGCAAGAAAACATTGGTGACCTAAAGTACCCTAACAGAAGAAAACAGCTTTGAGCTGTTAGTTTGTTGACTGCGGTCTGTGGTTTGCTATGCTTGCTTTCTGTATTTCTGTAAAAAGAGGCCTGAGAAAAGCTTCGGGCCAACCAGGTTCTTGGCAAACATCAAAAAACCCACTGCAGTTTTAACTCCCAGGAAATAAACTCATAACCATATTCTGTTTTAATCATAGATGATTTAAGTAACCAGTTGTAGTAACTAGCAATAAGAAGTTACTGTACTTAAATTCTGCAGAACTCAAAAGCCTGTAAGCTGTGTTATTGTTAAAATGACTTTTTATAAATGATCTTTTTACGCTTTTTAAAATGCACTGTTTCCCTTATATTACTTGTGGCAGGCCACCACAAGTCAATTTAAAGCTGCCACTAGAAAATACATATATAATACATATATTTTGTTTGTTTGTGTAAAGATTTTGCGATACATTAAGCAACACTTCAACTTCCAAGTATGTGCTTCCATCGGCTGAATAATGTTCCACAAATCATTGACTATGTTATATGTTTTAAAATTAAAAGTTTGAGATAAGAGCAACAGGCTTTCGTAGTTAGTCAGCACGCACACACAGCAGGAGCAGAAGATCATTGAGGAGTACAAAGTTAGCAGTAGGAATACACTTCGTTTTATGTCAATTTTGTTATGTTAAAATCTTATGTAATAAATGCAGTACAAGTTCGCTCTGCTAATTTTTGTTCACCAGTCATTGACATGTCTTTGTACATTAGCAATGGGACTTAAATGCTCAGTAGACACATTTAAGTCCCATTTTAAAACTCATTTGTATACGCGAGCCTTTAAATAGACCCCTCTTTAGACCAGTTGATCTGCCATTTCTTTTCTGCTCTAACCCCTATCTCCTGCGTGGAGAGTTTATTAGGTGACCACCGATGAGACGCTAGCTGTTCAAAATCGGGACCCGGGGTGGACCACTCATCTGTGCATCAGTTGGGGACGTCTCTGCGCTGCACTCAAGATGATTCCCTGCTGGCCCAACTATGGACTGGACTCTCATACTATGAACTGGGGGGGGTCCCCACATATGCGGTCCCCTCCAAGGTTTCTCATTGTATCCCATTGGGTTGAGATTTTTCTTGCCCTGATGTGGGATCTGACCCAACAATGTCGTTGTGGCTTGTGCAGCCCTTTGAGACACTTGTGATTAAGGGCTATATATATATATATATATATATATAAAGTTTGATTAATTGATCGACAGCGGCATTAGAGCCAACCTTAATCCTGTATAAATGTGTTGCTTTTTTCAGTTTACAACAAACTATTGTTGATTTTAAATGATTCCTACATGTATGTGCACCTCATATGTATATTAATGTACTTTCATTTAGTATCTTCATTGTGGAAACTACCAATGAACAACCTCAAGTTGTCTTTTTTATCTCTACTTTAAAACACGGTTTACATATTTGGCAAACTAAATTCCAACACTCAGGGAAGGCAGAATAATATATGTCAATAAACCAGGGGTGTACAATGTGCAGCCAGTTACATTGTAGTGAAAAAATAAGCAGCAACAATTGGAAAAATGGAGCACAACGATATAAGAAAAAAAATATGTTAACAATAATTACCAATGACGTGAGTGTGAACGAATATCTGTACATCTGTGTTGGCCCCACGATGAGGTGGCAACTTTTCCAGGGTGTATTCTGCCTTCCATCATAGTGGAAGATTTGTTTTTAAATATATGTGTAGATTTTTTTTTGCCTTTAAAAATAAATATACCGTATTTTTCAGACTATAAGTCGCAGTTTTTTTCATAGTTTGGCCGGGGGTGCGACTTATACTCAGGAGCGACTTATGTGTGAAATTATTAACACATTACCGTAAAATATCAAATAATATTATTTAGCTCATTCACGTAAGAGACTAGACGTATAAGATTTCATCGGATTTAGCGATTAGGAGTGACAGATTGTTTGGTAAACGTATAGCATGTTCTATATGTTATAGTTCAGGGGTCGGCAACCTTTACCACTCGAAGAGCCATTTTGACCAGTTTCACAAATTAAAGAAGACAATGGGAGCCACAAAACTCTGTTGAAATTTAAAATGAAATAATACTATATACAAAGTTTTTTTTTTGCTTTGTGCTATGTATAAACTAAGGGTCTCAGACACGCGGCCCGCACCTTAATATGACAATTTAATGTTGCTGCGGCCCGCGAGTTTTATATGCATGGCGCTTGACAGCATCATACTTGCCAATACTCCTGATTTTTCCGGGAGACTACGAATAATTTTAAGGCAACAATTCTCTCGAACGTGCCGTGATGGCACGGCTTTTAACGCCCTCTACAATATGTACAAACAGCGTGCCGGCCCAGCCACCGGATGTATGAGGCTTTTGTTAATTCACACAAGTGACAGCAAGGCATACTTAGTCAACAGCCATACAGTTCACACTGAGGGTGGCCGTATAAAACAACTTTAACACTGTTACTAATATGCGCCACACTGTGAACCCACACCAAACAAGAATGACAAACACATTTCGGGAGAACATCCGCACCGTAACACAACATAAACACAACAGAACAAATACCCAGAATCCCATGCATCCCTAACTCTTCCGGGCTACATTATACACCCCCGCTACCACCAAAGGTTGGGGAGGGGGGGTTTGGTGGTAGCGGGGGTGTATAATGTAGCCCGAAAGAGATGGTGATGAAAGGGATTCTGGGTATTTGTTCTGTTGTGTTTATGTTGTGTTACGGTGCCGATGTTCTCCCGAAATGTGTTTGTCATTCTTTTTTGGTGTGGGTTCACAGTGTGGCGCATATTTGTAACAGTGTTAAAGTTGTTTTATGCGGCCACCCTCAGTGCAACCTGTATCGCTGTTGAACAAGTATGCCTTGCAGTCACTTATGTGTGTCTGCAGAAGCCTCATATAACATGTAACTGGGCTGGCACGCTGTTAATACAGGTTGTAGAGGGCGCTAAAGACAGTGCCATCACGGCACGCCCTTATTATTGTTGTTTGGGTGAAAATCAGCAGACATCCGATAGAATCGTTGCCCTGAAATTCGGGAGTCTACCGGAAAAATCGGGAAGGTTGGCAAGTATGACGCTGTCAAGCGCCATTCATATAAAACTCGCGGGCCGCACTAACATTACATTTTCATATTAAGGTGCAGGCCGCAAAATAACGTCTCGCGGGTCGCGTGTCTGGTTTATACATGGCACAAAGCAAAAAAAAACTTTGTCCATCCATCCATCCATTTTCTACCGCTTGTCCCTTTTGGGGTCGCGGGGGGTTGCTGGAGCCTATCTCAGCTACAATCGGGCGGAAGTTTGTATGCAGTGTTATTTCATTTAAAATTTCAAAGAGTTTTGTGGCTCCCATTGTTTTCTTGAATTTGTGAAACGGGTCAAAATGGCTCTTTGAGTGGTAAAGGTTCCCGACCCCTGGTTTAGACAAACATATCAAAGGAAGTTGTCACTTTACTGCAGATGAATTGGCTTTTTGTACAAAAGCAGGGTTAGGACCCTTGATATGTGTTTGAAAGCAACAATAATTATGAATACACAACAGCAAATGAAATTCCTCTAAAAAAAAAAGAATGTTAGGGAGTTGCGCTTTATGTAATTACAACACAAAAGACACCTCCCTGATGGCTTTGTTAGAGGCCACTGTAATGTTCCTACAATGAGCCCCTCAAACTTGTGCCGCACCCAGTTTCCTTTCATCTCTGCCTTTTGTGAGCCACTCACAACACAGGAAGTGTGTGCTCGCTCTATCACTCTTCTTACGTAAATGTGATGCAGGTTTGGTTTTTGACAGCAGACTTGACATGCTTTTCAAGGACATGGCTTTCCCTTACGCTGTTTGTTTAGGGAGCACATTGCTTGCTTTTTCACTACATTATATCGCCTTTTCCACCAAACTCCCAGGAATGTATTACCAATAACTTTTAAACTGTTGGTAATCTTTGAGGTTTTTGTTTCCAAAGCACCTCGAAGTTCAGGGTAATTTATTGAAATCAGGCTGATGACGTATAGTGCGTGGTCTATTTTGATTCCGTATCAATAGCTATTAGACTAGATTTGTTTTGCTTAAGTTCAAGTACATAAAGCAATGTGAGGATTTCCAAACAAAGTGCTCTGAGATTTACACACAAAAAAACAGTCAGTGAAAGGTGAAGTGTCTGGACCAGCCTGTCCAAAGTGTCTGTAGGACAGTGGTCTGCAACCTTTGCTGTCAAGAGAGACATTTTTCCACCTCTTCCAGTAAAGAAAAATAGTATAGAGTCGGAAAATGTAACAGCTTACAAACTTTTAAAAGTTTTCTTATTTTTAATTTTACAGAAGTGTGTGAAATTACCGGTAAACTATTTTTCCTTTTCTCTTTTGGCAAGAATTCATGGTCAGCTTACCCAAAGGGTTGCACACTTGAGAAGCTGTGCAGTCTCTTCTACTTGCCTTCCTTGCACCTCAAAACTCAAGCCTGCATGCCCTCACGGCCTCACAGACAGTCATAAATTATAAAACGCCTTTTAAAAATGCAAACTTTTCTCACTATGGGGTTAAAAAAAAATCGCAAGGAGCCACAGCACGAAGGCAAAAGAGCCGCATGCGGCCCCAGAGCTGTGGGTTGCAGACTCCTGGTCTAGGACAAACAACAAGCCGTCATCTTATAAGCTAAGCAGCTTCAAACGACAACATAATTACTGCCCAGGTACACAACATTGAACCATTTACACGTTTATTTTTCTGTTTAGTGCAAAATACACTCCAAAATAAAAGCAGGGTAGTATTAATCTCAATTCTACACCAACTTTTTTGTTAGATTTGAGCATGGGTGAAAGCTTTATTGACAAAATTACATTATATTGTAATTATATTAAATATATTGCAAAATTTCAAGGAGGCTAACGCAGCTCGGCAAATCTTCCTCTCTCATGTGCTGGCTTTTAACTAGTAGGGGAACATCACTGCCACCTATAGCCTAACCACTGAATCGAAGCTCAGAACCATACATATTACTCCTGTTGCTATGCTGCAGGTTAAAAATACGTATCGCTCATTCGCCTTATGTTTGGCGAAAGTCACAAGTAAATGTGCAAGCAATGGTTAGTTTCAGTTTCGATTTTGGTTATGTTGACAACCTGTCAGGCTTTCTCATACAATGGGAAAAGGTCCTGAATCCCGATGGTGATACGGATCAGTCCCAAAATATAAACACGTGTTCCTTATCCCGTTTCTGACATTTCCTAAAATGTTTAATCAAAATCCACCCATAACCTTTTGAGCGCAATGAAAGAAATAGAGCAAAGCCTCTTGTCAGCCATTCACTCTCTGTCTATGTGGCTAGAGGCGGGACCGCTAGCATTCACACAAGTTGAAGCTCGTAAGGTAACGTAGTAGAAATTAGGGATGGGCGATATGGCCTTTTTTTAATATCTCAATATTTTTAGGCCATATCGCGATACAAGATATATATCTCGATATTTTGCCTTAGCCTTGAATGAATACTTGATACATATAATCACAGCAGTATGATGATTCTGTGTCTACATTAAAACATTCTTGTTCATACTGCATTAATATATGCTCATTTTAAACTTTCATGCAGAGAGGGAAATCACAACTAAGTCAATTGACCAACACTGTATTTATTAAACAGTTACTAAGCAGTGGCACAAACATTCATGTCATTTCAAAACAGAACGTGCAAGATTGTCAGAGGCATTTTAAAACAAGCTATTAGTGCACTTTTGTGCATGATGTCCTCAAGATGACAAATCAAAACAACACTAAATTAAAGTGCACTTTTTGTACAGAATGCCACTACAATAGTTTAAAACAAATAAAGTGCACTTCTGTGCATGATGTCACACAAGATATTTCAATAACTTGTCAAATAAAATTGAGCTGCAAAATAGGAAATCAAATTGTGTACGTCCTTCGCTATGTGGTAGGTTCCTGCGGACGTTATCTCCTCATGTCGTGGACTATTTTTTTCATACGGTGTTGATGTGGAAATGGTTGCCTTGGCTGCGTTAGCTTCCTTGAAGCACTCTTCATTCTCTAGCAGGTGACTTTTCAAATGATGCTACATATTAGCAGTAATGCTACTTTTTGTAGCAACGCTTTCGCTCCACACTTGACAAATTACGGTTGTCTGTTCGACATATTCCCACTTGAAGCCAAACCACCGCCAGACGATGGACCCCGTGCTGTTTTTCTTAGGAATTAATTCTTCATTCATTTGTTACCAGATTCGCACCTCCTTTCTCTCGTATTACCACTCGCACCACAGCTAACTTTAGCCATACTGCTACCGCTCTGCTCAGCGAGGGCGTATACGTATGTAAGAAGGTGCACTTGTTTATGTCTCTGTGAGAAGGAGACACTAGAAAGAGTGGGAAGAGCCTGTAGTTTAATGCATGCAGCTAAAAGCAACTGCGTGAGAACGTATACTCGAATATCACGATATAGTCATTTTCTATATCGCACACAGACAAACCCGCGATATATCGAGTATATCGATATATCGCCCAGCCCTGGAGAAATGATCTGGATCACCTCCAAAATAGTTCCATAACCCATTCTGGACATTTAGTTGAAAGTTAGTAATGGGCTGATAAATGAAAATGAAGTTGATAACTTTGCCAACATCGATAAATTATCGCTATTTTCTTCGTCTGTCGCTTCCAATCAGGGTAAAAAATGATTTACTCTGTGCATCGCTCTCAGCACCTGAGCGTGTTTATTTAATAGCAGAATTAAATTAACAAAGTAAATACTCTTTTTATCTCTCCACAATCTTTGTCTTGGTGGGCGGAGGCAGGACCACTAGCTTACACACATGCACAGACAGAGCCTTGCTAGTCGCTAGTGAGAAACACAGCAAAGTAACAACAATTAGGAGGAAAAAAAATGCAAATGCCCATGTGTGAGAATATTTCAAATTGAATGAGCAACATGAGCTCATCAACGTCAAAAGAATGCTAATTTGTTGGAAAGTTAAAGAAACAAAAAACAACAACACCCAACCCAGATTTTCCAACTGGGGAAAAAAAACTGCATTTCAAAATGCTCAATATTTATTGAAGTGTATTTTTTGCTAACAAGCTTTAAAGTCCAGGATAATCAAAAGTTCTTGACATTCCAATTACAATGGCAAAAAAACTAATGAAAAATACAAGTGCATTGTGTTTAAAAGGGGTACTTGCATTATTGTTGTATCTTATGATTACATGATTCCTTAATTTGGTCTCAAAATAATGCTGATAATATTGCTTATCGGCCCAGGGCTATATAGGGTTCTGGTCACAATAATAATCACAAATATTTTAGTCAATATGGAAATCATGATTATTAATCACAATTATTTATTATGTTAGGTAAAACAGTGTTGGGCGCGATGGCAGCTGAATGTGACGCCAACATGTAATTTGTAGTTAAATGGTCTAATAAAAAGGTTTAATAAACATTATTCATATATTCAAAGAACAATATTTGTGTTTTTGTTCATTATTAGAATCAAAGTGTCAGCCTTTTCTCATAACTTGATGCCTTTAGTTTCCAACAGAAAAATGCCATAAAAAACAGCCATGTTTCATGGGTGGCCCAAGCGACATCAATTAGACATCCCAGCTCGACCCAATCATACATTTGATCATTTGTTGCGTAAAAACATGTATATTAAATGACAAAATACTAAAAATATTCTTATTTAGTGTAACGACTGAACTTGTGAAAGAGTTCTTCAATGACCAATTAATTACATTTCCACATTCCCTAGAGATTGGTAGGAATGTGAAGATGCAGGACGTGCATGAGTTCCAATGCGGAGCACGCCTCCCCAGATCACTGGCAAGAAATGTTGACACTCGGTGGAAAAGTGTCTCCAAACTTTATTAAGCACGATGGTTAGCTGTTAGTCCTGCTAGTGCGACTCCAAGGAGACAAGCAGACAATGAAAGCAGCGTGTTGTGCAAGCGTCCAAGGGATTCAGTTTCAGACTGGATGGTACACATACTGTATTGGTAACCAGACAGATCCACAAAGAGTTAGTGCAGAAATATTTCATATGGGAAAATATGCACTTAATTTTTTAAATGACTTGCAATTCAGTAAAACATTTTTTTTTTAAACTTTCATATATGACATTCTGACTACTAAATTGCATTTTTACTTAAATATTGGTGTATGTTCTTCAGCAAATGTTATTTATGCAAGAAAATAATAACCCATGATTAATCACAGGTTTAGAAAGTGATTAATCTGATTAAAAAATAATCACTTGATAGCCCTAATATATAAATATGTATATATGTGCATAGAGTATGTATATATATATATATATATATATATATATACACACACATATATATACATATACATATATATACATATATATATACATATATATATATACATTAGGGCTAATATATATAAATGATGCACGGAAGTCGGTTGCCAAAAAAGACAGCACTGCGAAAACTTGATGTTGTGATGTAAGCAATACACAGAGCAGAGGCAGCATGTTTGCGATACTTAAATATATCGGCGATATACCAGCGGACAACGAGCTACAAAATGTGAAATGTGCAAATATTAAGAGGGTAGTTTAGAGAAGAGAAATTGCAGTTGGAGCAGCAGCACAAAGCAAATGCGATGTCAGGTTTGCTGCAGGTCTCGCTGTTCGTCGCTGACATTGAGCAACAGAAGTAGTCTCTAAACAAGAGTACAGTTTCCAATAATACAAGAAAAGAAGCTAGATTTGTTGCTAGTCGTTTCTAATAAAGAAAAAGGCACTAAAAGAATTTAAAAAGTCTCCAAAAACTAAACATTTTTTAACAAAGTAAATTGGACAACATTTGAAAAAATAGAGCAAAATTAGATGAAAAATATATAGTGTATGGTAATACTAATTAATAATAACACAGATTTTATTTTAAATGTACTGTATGTATAAAGTTTTTAGCCGTTTAAGGAAAATACATGCATGATTGCAGATTATGCAAATTATATGATGACATCATATTGACCACACCCCCATTGATACAAGTCATATTCATGGCAACGTTACTTACACATGGCATTACAGAAGGCCTGCTGCATGTTTCCTCCTGTACTTAACACTATGAGTCGCAGCAGGAGAGTGAAAGAGCGACCAGTCACACGTCACTGTGTTGCACTTTCAAAATGAAAGCAAAATCAAATATTTTTCTCCTCTGCAGTGTACTTTTTGACTGGGACAAATGCATCTGTCTCCAACATTGTCCACAGCTGTCGCCATCTAATAACAGCACGCGGAGATTCCCAAAAGTGGAGCGGGTGAAAAGAGGTAAAACGAAGCAATGTTTTTTGTTTTTTTTAAAGTTTGTTAATTTTAATGCTAATAATACTAAAAATGTTAATAGTCAATTTCAGCATGGTGGTGGAGTTTTGTGATCAAACACAAAGGCCACTGGCGTGGACAGTGCACCTTTCACGGGGCTGTCTTCTGCCGCCGCAGTTGTGAAAGTGCTTGATTAGATATGCAGCGGAGCCTGCTTTTTAAATGTTAACATTGCCAATGATCACCCTCAGTTAATCGTGGCAGCCAAAATCGTGATTGTGATTGAAAGTCGATTAATTATGCAGCCCTACATCAGAATCCGAGGTACTTGAACTCCTCCACTTGGGGCAAGATCTCTTCCCAAACCCGTAGATGGCACTCCACCCTTTTCCGGACGAGAACCATGGACTCAGACTTGGAGGTGCTGATTCTCATCCCAGTCGCTTCACACTCGGCTGCAAACCGATCCAGTAAGAGCTGAAGATCCCGGCCAGATGAAGCCATCAAGACCACATCATCACATCACAGAGAGCTAATCCTGCAGCCACCAAACCGGATCCCCTCAACGCCCTGACTGCGCCTAGAATTTCTGTCCATAAAAGTTATGACAAGAATAGGTGACAAAAGGCAGCCCTGGCGGAGTCCAAACCTCACTGAAATGGGTCCAACTTACTGCCGGCAATGCGGACCAAGCTCTGACACCGATCATACAGGGAGCGGATCACCACAATCAGGCAGTCTGATACCCCATACTTTTTGAGCACTCCCCACTTCCCCGAGGAGCACGGTCAAATGCCTTCTCCAAGTCCACAAAGAACATGTAGACTGGCTCGGAAAACTCCCATGCACCCTCAAGGACCCTGCCGAGAGTATAGAGCTGGTCCACAGTTCCACGACCAGGACGAAAACCACACTGCGCCTCCTGAATCCGAGGTCCGACTATCTGACGTAGCCTCCTCTCCAGTACACTTGAATAGACCATACTGGGAAGGCTGAGGAGTGTTACCCCACGATAGTTGGAACACACCCTCTGGTTCCCCTTCTTAAAGAGAGGAACCACCACCTCGGTCTGCCAATCTGGAGGTACCACCCACGATGTCCACGCAATGTTGCAGAGTCTAGTCAACCAAGACAGCCCCACAGCATCCGGAGCCTTAAGGAACTCCGGGTGGCTCTTATCCACCCCCGGGGCCTTGCCACCAAGGAGCTTTTTAACTACCTTGGCAACCTCAGCCCCAGAAATAGGAGAGCCCACCACAGATTCCCCAGGCACTGCTTCCTCATAGGAATACGTGTCTGTCCGTAGGTTGAGGAGGTCTTTGAAGTATTACCTACACCGATCCACAACATCCGCAGTCGAGGTCAGCAGCACACCGTCCTCACCATACACAGTGTTGACAGTGGACTGCTTTCCCCTCCTGAGGCAGCGGATGGTGGTACAGAATCGCTTCGAAGCCGTTCGGAAGTCGTTTTACAAGGCTTCCCTGAAATCCTCCCATGTCCGAGTTTTTGCCTCCGCGACCGCCTAAGCCGCACACCACTTGACCTGTCAGTACTTGTCCCCATGAGCCAAAAGGACCCGATAAGACGCTTTCTTCAGCTTGACGGCATCCATCACCGCTGGTGGACCAGCGGATTCTAGGATTACTGTCACCAACCACCTTGCGGCCACACCTCCGATCGGCCGCTTGGACAATAGAGTGTCCAAAGCATGAGACCGCAAATTCGATGAACAACTACAAAGTCGATGAAACAACTACAAAGTCGATCACGGAAATGCGGCCCAGGGTGTCCTGGACCCTTATGTTTCAACATTGTGTTCGTTATGGACAATCTTTGACAAGCACAAATGTCCAATAACAAAACGCCAGGCGGCTGTTCTTCCCAGTCACGCCTCATCCAAAAAGGGCGGGTACTCTGAGCTGCTGTTTGGTGCGTAATCACAAAGAACAGTCAGGACCCGTCCCCCCTACCCGAAGGCAGAGGGAAGCTACCCTCTCGTCTACTGGGTTAAACTCAGGCTTTGAGCCGAGGGGCAACAAGAACTGCCACCCCAGCCGGTCGCCTCTCACTGCGTGCAACGCCAGAGTGGAAGAGAGTCCAGGCCAACTATATCTAGCCGGAACTTCTCCACCTCGTGCACCAACTCAGGCTCCTTCACCCCCAGCGAGGTGACTTTCCGTGTCCTAAGAACTAGCCAAAATACGTAAATATTAAATGTTATTATAAATGTGCTCGTTACTACATTGAATATATACTTACATCATGTATATAAAACCTCAATGGAGGTGTTTGGATGTTTTTAAGGGCTTTATAGGCGGAATTGCCCAGCTCCCGTAGGGTCTATTGTGAGCTGACTTTTGATCGCTTTTATTTAATATTTATAATGTAAAAAAAAAACAATAACATCTATTGTCATGTCTTTCACAGTGATTGTGAACGATAAGCAACATTTAAAAAAAAATGCAGTTCCCCTTTAAGTGGCCAATACTGTAATAATATTTTTAGTTTATTTATCAATGATTATGCTTGAAAATCCTTAATTTAGGACAAAAATATAGAAAAACAACTACAAATATATATATATTTTTTAATCTGTGATGTGTTGAAGCCGCAATATTTGAAGCGCGTTGTGGCGATGGGCGACTGTACAGAACATTTGGTGTGATTTACCTCCACGCGTTTCGCACTGTATCTACATGTCCTCAAGTAACGAGCTCGACAAGTTCTCTGTTGCTGCAGTACAGTATGCTGAGCTCTATTTCTGGTGGGAACACGCTGAGGTTTTCCCAAATCCTCACGTAAACAAAAAAGTTCCTGCAGTAGAAATGTAGTTGTAAATTGACATGATTTGTAACAATGGCAGTTTGGTTTACGAAAACCTTTCATACTAAGGCATCAATTATGTGTTTTGCATGGGATATTGTTGAAGTGACTGTGACGCCTCTTTTTTTGAAGAAGTTGTGTAAAATAATGCAGCAAATGATCAGCATTGTTTTTCTGCCCACATAACTATAACAACTCTTCGGAAGAAATGCATGCTTTGCTTTTAAACACAACCTTCTACCACAAAATATGGCCTTTATGAGCCAAGAAAATGTAACGTTGCCCTCGTCAGGTCGAAGGCACATGATCACTGTATGCATGCTGACACAACACAAGCACACACACACCCGCACACCCGCACAAACCCGAAAAACAGGAGTCAAGACCATTTCAGGATAAATCTGACGTGATCAGACACAATCAAAACAGTTCCCATCTACAGTTAAATCCGCAGAATCCATCAGACACAATCAAAACAGTTCCCATCTACAGTTAAATCCGCAGAATCCATATTTACAATGTTAAAAATGTATAAAAACTGTGCTCCATCACTGGAGTACAATACAACAGATGTTCCAAAACCATGGTTTAGTTTACACTATACTAATTTTTAACTATTAATAATGACTTTAACAGAAGTGTCATTTTAACTGTTTGTTGGCTATGTTTTGGAAAATGGGTCTCAAGGTGAAGGTGTAAAAGAAAAAAAAAAGGCCATCCCTGAAAATAAAGCAAAAGCACGTGTGTTTATTGCTAGTATGTGCGGGTAGCTAAAATAGTACCATCACCAAAACAGTAACGGAGGATGACAGCAATACACGGTAGTAGTGTTTGTGCTTATAATGCTCTACAGCAAAGGGTTTAGTACATCACTGCTGTTCCAACAGGACATGAACATGCATTGATGTAGACTTTTTTAGAAATTGCCAGGATACCTGTGGCGGTTGAGGCGTGGTCAATATGACATCATCACATTATTTGCTATGATGCATCTATTTTCTTTAAAAAGGCAAGGAAAAATGTATACATTTAAAACAAATCTGTTTTTATTAATTATAGTATTACATATATTTTTTCTTACATAATATTGTTTTGCTCCATTTTTCAAGCGTTGCTGCTTATTGTACAATGGAGGCTATTTTTGATCCCGACATAATGTTTAATAACCGAGTATAGCTCTACATAGTGTTTATTAACCAAGTATTGTAGTTATTATACACTGGCTGTTTGATTACAACGTGCATATTAGTTGAAGTTTGAAGGTGTTGAAATCGCCATGTAAAATCGCTGAAGCTTATCAGTAGCATGTGCAGTATATGGCATATCCAATGTAAATTAGCATCGGACAAGACCATTCTGAAAAGTGGTGCCTTACTTTTGTGCGCTTTCTATCAGGCATGCTGCTTTGGTGGCATGAAAAATTGCAACGTCACTTTGAGGCTGTATTCTAGGAATATGCCGGTTTCCACCCAACTGCACGTAATGTCACATGCAACCTAGGTATCAAAGTATGGTACTGTTTGATTTTACATGATTTGATACTAGTATCAACTATATTAGGTTGTTACCTGTAAGAGTACCAAATCTGGTACCCATCCATGTATTCAACCTAGCAGACGCCATTTTAGTTATGTTGGAACATGTAATTAATTTTATGAAAGCTGCACAATTATGTCCTTATTTTAGACTTACTTAAAAATGGGGCCCTATTATACAAAACCAAATTTTCTTACCTATTGGTACCTGCTGTTGTGTATGTTGGATCTTATAAGTCCCAAAATCTGAAATCAAACCGTGGAGGCATTGCGGAGATTTTTAAAAAACAAGCTTGCCTTTTTTCTATAATTCCTCCTAGAATTTGGACAACCTGTGACGTCACCGGTCTGGAAAAACGTCACCGGATCATCCATATATAGTATAAATATACACAAAGTGCCTTGCGCGCGTCCTCCATTGTAGTCCGCGCTGTAGTCAATAAGCTCCTTCTTCTCTATCCTCTTGTTGTGGGGTAGACTGGCTCGTACATGCACATGCATCCTCCACTGTTGCCATTTCTAATACAAATTAGTGTATTGTTCAAACTTATATCTGTCAGTAGACTCCATATGGAAGTACTAACCATTACAACCTGGCTAATGGGGAGAAGATGCAGTTGAAGTTGAGGCACATAAATAAATCGCGCACAAAACGGCGCACCCTGAAGAGATGGTCAGAAAGCGGCTCGAAAATGGTCTGTAAAACAATCTATGCAAACGTTAGACCAAAGAACCACCATTACATGTTAGGTAGACCACAAGAAAGTGTTTTAAATGTAGAAAAAAAAAATCATAATACGACCCCGTTAAGCATTTAGACTGATGGCAAAAATACCACAATCAACTTTTGGGCACTGAACAACAAGTGCAAGGTTTTCCCGAATTGATCGTGGCGCATCACCACGGCAAAATAAAATCCGCAACACCTTTAAAATGTTAGTATTTTACGTGAAAACAAATGTACGTATTATATTGTATGATTGATATAGCCTCTTATTTATGCACTATTGACTAGTACCAAACATTCACCAACCGAAACAGCACTGCTGAAATCGGATGTGTGTGATGACATAAGCAAGGCGCACTTGATTGTCTGGAGTGGAGGAACAATGTCGCGATATGGACGTACTTTAATACAGTGTTTCCCACACATTCATTTATTTGTGGCGGCCTGCCACGAAAGAATTACGTCCGCCACAAATGGATTTTTCGGCTTTTGACTCGCTCGACCGCTCATAAAAGCAATGGGACTCTGTCTGTGAATGTACCTTGTAGTTACAACTCCGGTGCAGTAGGTGGCGGTAGCCTAGTATGCATTGTAACTCCGCCAATAGCACTTAATTCACCTGGTGGGCCAGAAGAAGAAGAAGAAGAAGAAGAAGAAGAAGAAGAAGAAGAAGAAGAAGAAGAAGAAGAGGGACGGACGGACGGACGGACGGACGGGATCAAAATACGAGGGTAATATATGTTATAGGTAGATAGGTTATAGCTGCATCGCTCGCGGCTCGTCATATATTTAACGTTAATCCGCGATTTCACCGAGCGTTTCACTGACGGTGAGCAGCCTGACGCTGCTTCATTAACACCGCCGCTGTTTGACTCGGGTCCGGGGCAGACGCATGTAATAACAATCACCTGTTTTCATACCGACGAGCTAACGTGTCCAGGTTATAACCCTGTTGTCAATAAACACACGTGGAGACGGTGCTTCAGATACTGCATTAATACTCAAGCTAAAATGTCCACTGTAGCATGTGAATGCAATGAAAAGAATAAAATCTGAGCCAACCAGCTGTTAAAATGTTGTCCAGGTTAATGTTTTGGCCATTAAAAGCCCTTCATTTCAAGATTTCAACTGTGATCGGGCTTTAAACATGTGGTTGACCTGTTCAGATGGGTGTAATTGCTACTGGTCAAATAATGTGAAATAGCATTTAATTTTACATGTATGCAATGCCATTTAAATGTAATTATAGATAATAATAATAATAAATACTGTTTAGTGTTGTAAATAGTCAACGGGAAGGATTTTAGTAAGATATAAGCCATGAGCACTACACAGCCAGAAAAAAACCTAGGCAGGACAAGTAAAAATATTGGGGCAAGTAGATTTGAAAAGTCGGGCAAGTAGAAAAATTAGGGCGGAGGTAACAGGTGAGACTCAGCAAACACTGAAAAATAAAGCAGGGTCAGATCAGAAATGCATTTTTCTCATGAAAAGGGTCCTAATTTATATTCTTATGTGCCTTATAGAGAGGACCATGACAAAACAGAGCGACTAGCTCCAGTGCGACCTGTTCAGCAGCAGCAGGAGGAGGAGGAGGAGGTTGACTTGACTGTGGCAGGACACCTCTGCCTCTGTTTCACTTTATGTTGCTGGTAAATAATATGGTTGTAGTAGAAGGCTAAAGTTAAATTATTTAGTGTGCACTAATTAAAGGGGCAGAGCTTTAAGAGACATTTTAGCTTTTATATTTTACAAGATATATTTTTTGTAAGAACCACAATTAATAAATATATTTCAGTGAATAACTAATTGTTCAAATCTGTATATAAATATGTACATAAAGGGTTGTAATTATATTCCAACTCCGCGTTCTTCTTGGTCATCGCCGCCGCTGTCGCCGCCAACCCCCCCCCCGACCACACCACCACAAATAGATGCCTGCCCTGTGGGAAACACTGTAATATATTCGAAAAATGTGCAATGTGCAATGTGCGAATATTAAGAGGACATTTTCTACATTTGCTTGCACTAATTGTTCAGCTCTAAAGAAGCATCCTACAAGTCATGTTTGGCTTTTGATGAAACCGTACTAACACACCTAAAATCATGCGATTGGACACCAGATCTTTCAAGTGGGTATGGGCTGCCGGAGAGGACCCTACGTATCGCGCATGTGACAGTCTCAACAGGCGGGATATAACCCAGAAGCAGATACCATTCAATCAAAACATAGGCATAAACTGCAATGAAGAGAAGACTGTTTGTTTGCTTCACAAATTAAAGGAACGGAACCTTTTAAATTGCAACTGATTAACAATACCTCTGTATTCCGCACAACTGGTAAACTTGTCCAGAACAATAGCATCCTTCATCTGGAACAGTACTGAACGGTCTTTCCCTTCGAATTTAAAACTCTGTCCATCAATCCACAGAGCCTTTTAAATGAACTCCGAGACATTCGAAGGTTTTGTTTCAATGATTTTCCATCCAAAATTTCCTTCAAAACAACTCTCTCACACTAGTCTTTCTTCGCCTTGGACCTGCATCCGCTCCGAGACATTCTTGGTAGTAGGGTCATGTTTGTGACACAATCTACAATCATTTATTGATGCTGTCTGCTATTTAACATCAAAATAGCCATTTTCAGGTACAACAAGAACTCCGCTGTTGACTTGTAAGGAGCCGCAGATGCCTTGTTTTGGTGTGATGTCATATTTTAACCTGAAAATCAATACATTAATCCGCTCTAAAAGGAAATTAGCGCCCCCCCATTGTACGAGAGGCACACGATGTATGACCAATAGTTGCATTAGAGAATGTGCATGGACACTGAGACTTCACATGTAGGTGTGAAAATACAAAAAAAATTAACTATTTGAGAAATCAGACTTATTTACTGCATGGAAACAGTCAGTGGTGTTATTTCAAGGAGAGAAAGTACCGCTCGTGGAGCACCATGCAGTAAAAGTGTGACATCAGGCTCTCTGCAACTCTTGCAGTTAATCATGAACATCGAGCATCGAGTGACAGGAGTAAAGAGTCTCTCAACGCAAGTAGTAGTCTCCAATAACACCAGAAAAGATGCTAGATATGTTGCTAATCGTTTATAATAAAGAAAAAGTCACAAATATCACTGGTTATTACTCACTGCAGACTTTGTGAAAGCCAACAAACATAATTAAACATCATTTACTGTAAAGAAAAAGTCACAAATATCACTGGTTATTACTCACTGCAGACTTTGTGAAAGCCAACAAACATAATTAAACATCATTTACTGTACTAAGTCTGCTGTCATTAAGATGCAGACTGCTAAAATGTTCATATATTCCCATTTAGATGAAACAGGTCTCATAATCCTCGCGAAGAAAAGCGTCTTTTTGTGTCGATCTCGACATTTCCGGGTTTAAATTGGCTGTCAAAGTGTACCAACTTGTCGAAATATGTCCTCAGCTTTCTTCCATCTAGGTGAGAGGCATGATTTATGATCGAGAATAAACTTGCAGGGGGCAGGAAAGCGACGAAACACCTCACCAGTCGATCATGTCGAAAGTGTACACAAGTTTGTGATCACGGTGCCGCTATAATAGTTTGTCTGCGTTAGCGTTTGTAATAACAAAATCACTAATTACTTGGTTATTATCCAAATCACAAAATATAAATGGAGTATTGTTGGTGGTTTTTGGATGGTTATTTATTGTATTTTATGGGCGAAATAGAATATATCCCGTTGGCTCCACTGTAAGAATACATCTGTCGTCGTGTCTTTCATGATTGTGAACGATAGGCAGAATTCTAAAAAAAAAAAAAGTGCAGTGCCCCTTTAATAATATATAGAGAAAATGTGGGGTCTGCGCCTGTGAGCAAGTGTCAAAGTTGTGAGAGCATCACATTTCAAAATATAACACATTTTTGCAGTGTCTCATGCAAATCGCTGGTGTACTTTTTCCCAGTATAACATTTACATGCGCATGTCAGTTTTTCCTCGACTTGTTGTGTACTAATACTCATCTATGGTCCTGTACTGCATATACAAAAGGCATGGTGAGCTCACATGGTCGTATTCACATTTCCAAATTTAACAAGATGCAATTTAGCCCTATATCCATACATGATATAGGTAGGCATCCAAGCAAGGTGTGTTGAAACAGTAAGCTTCGTTTTGAGGAAAATGTCAAATATGTTATTAAAAAACAAGGGGAAATAAATGATTATATTGCCATTAGACTGTAATATTAACACAAATGTTATGATAGGGCATTGATAAAATAGTGGTTCACCTGGCTGACTTCTGTGGAGCCAGTTGTAGGCTTACTTGGTAATTGTGTACATGTTTATCTCGATTCCGATTTTGAGTAGTCAACTGACAAGACAGGAAACACTAAAACAACTCAAAATAATCGATATTGCAGTGTAGCCTCCATGTAACGCTACATAGTAAGTAGCAACAAATGAATTACTTTATAAAAATATAAAAATGTTGACTGATTGTCATTTGAAATGTACTGTATGTGTACACATTTTGAGCGTATCCAAAACTATTTTCTAATACTGCCTATTGTATGTTCTAATAAAGAGAATTAAAAGCAGGTGCAGCATGTCTTTATTTACACAGAACGCCATCATAATGCCATGAAAAAACCTACTGTATAGGTCATTACTTTGCATGCGTGCTCAGTACATTTGCATGGCCTCGCAGTGAAGCTCCAATGCTGATTCACTCATGGAAGCGGTAGAAAAAACTTTTAAAAGATGTGCTGTAAAAGTGAAATTTTGGTCA
This sequence comes from Nerophis lumbriciformis, assembly GCF_033978685.3. NCBI lineage: Eukaryota > Metazoa > Chordata > Actinopteri > Syngnathiformes > Syngnathidae > Nerophis > Nerophis lumbriciformis. Next base: position 35,028,637 of record NC_084557.2, on the reverse strand, counting down.
ATTGATTGACAATGCAGCGTGATAGTCAGGTACAGACAAGCTCCCTGCCTCTCTAAACAGGGTAAGCAGTATAGAAAACGGATACATAGATGCTTTGGCCAGCTATAAAAAAAAATCTGTGGTACCACTATTTGGGTCATAAAGCTGTTTTAGACATATCCAAAATATATATTGTAATCTAGGGCTGGGCGATATATCGAAATACGCGATATATCGCGGGTTTGTCTCTGTGCGATATAGAAAATGACTATATCGTGATATTCGAGTATACGTTCTCACGCAGTTGCTTTTAGCTGTGGGCATTACACTGCAGGCTCTTCTCACTCTGTCTTGTCGCTCCTTCTCACAGACAACAAGCGCACCTTCTTACATACATCACATACTGTCACGTCATACGTCACATACTATACGCCCTCCTTGAGCAGAGAGGTAGCAGCATGGCTAAAGTTAGCTGTGATGCGAGTGGGAAGACGAGAGAAAGAAGGTGAGAATCTGTTAACAAATGAAGGAAGAATTAATTCCCAAAAAAAACAGCAGGGGGTCCATCGTCTGGTGGTGGTTTGGCTTCAAGTGGGAATTTGTCGAACAGACAACCGTAATTTGTCAAGTGTGAGGCGAAAGCGTTTCTACAAAAAGTAGCATTACTGCTAATACGTAGCATCATTTGAAAAGTCACCTGAAGAGTGCTTGAAACTCTGCATGTTAACATCTCCGTTCGGTGCCACACCATCACAATGCCGAGGCAAACATTTCCACATCAACACAGTATGAAAAAAAGAGTCAACAGACGGAGATAACGTCCGCAGGAACCTACCACATAGCGAAGGACGAACACTATTTGATTTCCTATTATGCAGCTAATTTTTATTTGACAAATTGAAATATCTTGTGTGACATCATGTTTTAAACTAATCGCTTGTTTTAAAATGTCTCTGACAAGCTTGCACTTTGTTTTGGAAATGACATGAATGTTTGTGCCACTGCTTAATAACTGTTTAATAAATACAGTTTTAGTAAATTGACTTAGTTGTTATTTCCTTCTCTGCCTGAACGTTTAAAAGTAGCATATATTAATGCAGTATGAAGAAGAATGTTTTAATGTAGACACATAGAATCATCATACTGCTGTCATCATACTGCTGTGATTATATGCATCAAGTGTTCATTCAAGGCTAAGGCAAAATATCGAGATATATATCGTGTATCGCGATATGGCCTAAAAATATCGAGATATTTAAAAAACGCCATATCGCCCAGCCCTATTGTAATCCATACCAGTGCGTATCCATATGTTAACATGAATGTATATTTTCCTTAAAGGGGAACTGCACTTTTTTTTAAATTTTGCCTATTGTTCTCTATCATTATGAAAGACATGACAACAGGTGGATTTTTTAAAATGCATTCTAAATATTAAATAAATGCGATCAAAAGTCCGCTTACAATGGAGCTTATGGGAGCCGTTCAATTCTGCCTATAGAGCCCCTAAAAATCTTCAACACACCTCCATTTTGTTTTATATACATGACATAAGTACAGTATATATGTAATGTAGTAACGGGCACAAATATAATATTTAATATTTATGGATTTTGATCATTTTGAGCATACACGGCGCATTCATTTCAAAATCGCATCATGTTTGTTTGTTTTTTTTTGCCTTCACTAATTTCTGCGAACCTGCAGACTTCATGAGAGCCAACAAACATAACAAACCATCACTTTGTATACAAAGTCAACCTTCATTAGGATGCCGACTGCTAGGATGTTCATATATTTCCAGTTAGATGAAAAAGGTCTCATAATTCTCGCAAAGAAACAGGGTGGGGTAGCATGGGGGAACAAGCGCTTTTTGTCTCGTCCTCACCAGCTTCAGGTCCTAAATTGGCTGTTAAAGTGTCCCAACTTGGTGGATTACCTACCCAGACGTCTCATGTCCAGGTGAGAGGCATGATTTATGATCTACAATAAACCTACAGGAAGTAGGGAAGCGAGAAAGCAGCAGACCACTCAATGATGTAAATATAGGGACACACAGAAGTCATCACGGCGCCGCTATAGTTTGTCTGCTTAAGCACTTATAATAACAATATCATTAACACTTTTTTAATATTCAAGTCACGAAATGTAAACAGAGTATTATCGGCGCTTTTTGATTGGTTATTTATCAGATTTCATGGCTCCGCTATAAACTGACTTTTATTTACGTTTATTTAATATTTAGAATGCAGGAAAAAAAATGTCTTATCATGATTGTGAACAATAGATAACATTCCAAAAAAAGTGCAGTTCCCCTTTAAAGGTGATTAATGATGATTTTAATCTACATTTAACTTTTTACTGCAAACTGGAACATATTCTTCATGGATCACCAATCCTACACTGGTTACTTTTTCATATTACTTTTTTAAATTATCCACACCTACAAAGATGTTTTTAGGAAACATTTTTCTATGCATTTTGGCCTTTTGTCCCCAAGCAAATTTTGTTTTTTATCTATATAAAAACAGCTTTCTAAAACCCTCAGGCAATATTTTTGTGTGTGAACGCCACGTGTGGCAGGGACCCTAGCACCTCAGCCACTTCAAGTCCAGCACCACCAACATGGCTGAGGGAGACACTGCGTTAGTCGACGAGCTAAACCACTTTTTTGCACATTTTGAGGTGGAAGGACTCCATAAAGTTGCAGCTCAAGCAACAAATCTCAACAGCTCCAGTCTCGCGGTGAAGGAACATGAGGTGAGGTGCACACTAAGGTCCTTGAACCCCAGGAAGACCGCCGAACCAGACGGCGTAACCGGGAGGGTCCTCAAATAGTGTGCAGACCAGCTGGCGAGGGTCTTCACCAGAATTTTCAATGAGTCACTGTCCCAGTCCCTCATCCCATCATGCCTTAAGTCTGCCCCAGTCATAATAGTAAAGTTTAGAAGGTAAGCAATTGCATGCAGTACATTTTTGCAATACATCTTGCCCCTGGGCCTTGAGTTCTACACCAGTGATTTCATACATCACTTTATTGATGAATAAGCTTTATTTTCCGGCTTCTGATTGACCAAAATTCACATAACAGCAGTTAAATGTTGTGTTAATAAGTGGACTGATATTTTTTTAATAACTCAACTGTGTGGATGCAGATTCTTTTAACACCGAAGTGGGGAAAATGTACATATTTGAAAATACAGCTTAAGAGCACCCCATCTTAATAGTGTTTTGTTATAAACCCTGTCTCTTGGCTGGCTAGTTGTTATTATTCAAGTTGTAAGCAATAATTTGAGTAATAAGCATCCCCACATCGTTGGCATAGCAAATGTCACAAGGTTCCGCCTAAACATATGGTCTTACTCGCCAGCATTAGATTATGACATTGTTTTCCAAACATGGGAAAAAAGAAAGTGAGTAGGTGATATTTATTGAACTAAATAAATAATCAAAAACATGACGAAGCAATTTGTGCTTATTGCTCCTCGTCTACATCATACTGAAGCAGAGTGAGTCTAACGACAGCCAAGAATGCTAAAATAATATCTAAACAGCAGGTATTCATCCATAACAATATGGAAAAGCTGCTGATGGTGTGTTTGACAGACAATAAGCTAGAAGTCCACTCTCATGGTAAATACTGTACATTATTATTACATTCAGGATTAGACATTCATTCATTCATTCATATGCACACCCACATGCAGTACATTCAACTTTCGGAAAACAACAACTAGCACCCGAGGAAAGTAATTTCATCACAAACAAATAGAGATGGATCAAGGAGGCTATGGAAAATAGGAAGCGAGGGGCCAACACCAGTAACAGGGAAGAGGGAGCGTACATTAATTGTTGTTTACTTGCTTGTTTGTATCTATAATTGATGTACAACTATGTACCGTATTTTTCGGACTATAAGTCGCAGTTTTTTTCATAGTTTGGCCGGGGGTGCGACTTATACTCAGGAGAGACTTATGTGTGAAATTATTAACACATTACCGTAAAATATCAAATAATATTATTTAGCTCATTCACGTAAGAGACTAGACGTATAAGATTTCATGGGATTTAGCGATTAGGAGTGACAGGTCGTTTGGTAAACATATAGCATGTTCTATATGTTATAGTTATTTGAATGACTCTTACCATAAAATGTTACGTTAACATACCAGGCACGTTCTCAGTTGGTTATTTATGCCTCATATAACGTACACTTATTCAGCCTGTTGTTCACTATTCTTTATTTATTTTAAATTGCCTTTCAAATGTCTATTCTTGGTGTTGGGTTTTATCAAATAAATTTCCCCCAAAAATGCGACTTATACTCCAGTGCGACTTATATATGTTTTTTTCCTTCTTTATTATGCATTTTCGGCAGGTGCGACTTATACTCCGGTGCGAGTTATACTCCGAAAAATACGGTACCTTACAATAAATAACAGGAATATATAAAACTTCACCTGCAGTGTGAATTGTATTTTTTTTTGGCTAAAAAAGTTACTGCACTGTTTCGGATCGTATTGTTCTAAATCAGGGGTCGGCAACCCTTGGCTCTCGAACCGCATGCACCGCCCTAGTGGCTCTCTGGAGCTTTTTCAAAAATGTATGAAAAATGGAAAAGTATGAGGGAAAAAAATATATTTTTTGTTTTAATATGGTTTCTGTAGGAGGACAAACATGACACAAACCTCCCTAATTGTTAGAAATCACACTGTTTATATTAAACATGCTTCAGTGATTAGAGACTATTTGGTGAGTGCCGTTTTGTCCTACTCATTTTGGCGGCCCTTGAACTCACCAAAGTTTGTTAACATGTATAACTTTCTCTGACTTTTCTAACACGTGTTTTATGCCACTCCTTTTTTGTCTCATTTTGTCCACCAAACATTTAATGCTGTGCGTGAATGCACAAAGGTGATCTTTGTTGATGTTATTGACTTGTGTGGAGTGCTAAGCAGGCATATTTGGTCACTGCATGACTGCAAGCTAATCAATGCTAACATGCTATTTAGGCTAGTGGTATGTACATTCTGCATCATTATGCCTCGTGAGTAGGTATATTTGAGCTCATTTAATTTCCTTTAAGTCCTCTTAATTCAATGTATATTTGCATGTCTCATGGCACATTATCTGTGTGTAATATTGGCTGCATTTCTTATAGTTATTTGTGTGCCATTATAGACCAAAGCAAACATTACCCAGCTTGCAAAGATTGTAATAAACCCATTAGAAGAAGACAGCCTGCGTTTCCGTTTAACTTGGACACACACATCTATACCTTTGGCATTTCTAAGACAGTCATTTCCAGGAGTTATTTCACCCTCTGAGAAGCCTCCATTTTACTAATGATTTTGAATGTTGTAAAAATGTGTAGAATAAATATTACATTTCAACATTTATGTCAACCAAAATTTGCGTCAGCATGCGACACAGTCATTTTGATAGTAGGCTAATATAGCTAATATAGACACTTATATAATGTGTTGTCTTCATTATAACACTTATACAAGGCTTTTAATTTTTTGCGGCTCCAGACAAGATTTTTTTTTTGTATTTTGGGTTGCTGACCCCTGTTCTAAATAAACGAATATCTTCCTTGAATGGTATGAGCACCATCAAATTAGCATTCAGTTCACTTTCATCTTATTTCGAACATGCATACGATATAATGTAATGCATTATACAATTCCAGTTGTTTCAATACAGCACGTCCGAAAAGGAGTAGGAAGAAGCACAGTTTATTTAATCCTACCCCTTTTTATACCATAGCAATTTTTATCCAATTTCCTTGTTCTCTGTAACAGAACAGTGAACACATAAATAAATAATATACCATAGTAAGCAAATACATATTAAATACATAAATAATATTTGTCTCAATAAAAAAAGGGAAAAAAAGGGTTCAGGATGTTAATCATAATTATTTTTGTGTACTTTGTGAACACTTGTAGTTTGAACAGTCTCTTAAACTGAATCATATTGGTTAATCCGTTCCATAATTTAATTCCACATTAGATTTAGACTTCCTTTTATTGTCATTCAAATTTGAACTTTACAGTACAGATAAGAACGAAATTTTGTTGCATTAACTCGTTGTAGTGCAGGATAAAAGAGCAATAAGGTGCAGATATAAATAAATAGATTACTGTACAGATAAATATATTGCACTTTTGCATATGCATCCACGTTTATGGATGTATGTTATATTGTCTTTATATTCCAGCGAGTTAATCCGTTTTTGGGGGGAATTGAGGGATTATTATGGGGATTATTATCATGCGTTCACATACTGATATACTAAAGGTTTTAAGTGTTGTACGAGCATACAAATGTTTTAAATTAGATTTTCATCTTAGGTTATATTTCTTCTCTTTTGTTGAGAAGAATTGTTGTGCATTCTTGGGTAGCAGGTTATAGTTTGCTTTATGCATCATTTCAGCTGTTTGCAAATGCACCAAATCGTTGAATTTCAATAACTGTGATTTAATAAATAAAGGGTTTGTAAGTTCTTATGTAGTATTATTATGAAGCATTTGATTTGAATCGTTGTTAAAACTAACGGTTACACCCCTCGTCTCTGGGTTTTCAGCTGAAAATGTTTGCATATAAATTGTGCCCGAGTCAGCTTCTCTTTAATCCTGAAGAGGATAAGTCTTAAAATGAATGGATGCCCGCCACAAATAAATGTGGTCCTCCCTGTTGCAGGTAGGGTGTGTTACACATGATGTGTGCTGACGAAGGTGCCTGTCAAAAACAATGTCACTGTTATCAACATGACACACTTCTTTCCCCCCAAACTGTGTCAAACACACCATGACAGTAATCCAGGATTGCTTTCTGACAAGAACAACCAAACTGCCTGTGGAATACAACGGTGGTCCTCAATCACCGGTCCGGGACCGGTACCGGTCCGTGACGCATTTGCTACCGGGCCGCACAGAAACATCCATTTTCTACCACTTGTCCCACTCCGGACATTAAATCATTTATAAACTCACCGCATTTTCTCCGACTTAACTTTCGCCTCTCCCACAAAACCAGACCTGGGCAAAATACGGCCTGCGGGCCACATGCGGCTCGTTAAGATTTTCAATCCGGCCCGCCGGACAATCTACATAATTTTTTTAGACCTTTAACATCAAAGCTGTCGCCGCCATTATGATGTGCAGTGCTGTTTTTAAATGACCGTAAGTTGAACTATAGAAAGTATTTCAATGGTTGAAATCTGCGCTTTTGGGTGTTATATTATTACGGTAATCTACGTCACAGCAGCTCAGACCAGGAACAAAGCAGAGTGGGCGGGGTTTGTTTTCAGAGCAGCCAGCCCGAAACGCATGTGTGTCAGAAACAGATGCGGAAGCAGATTTTTACATGATAATATATCATATTGTAGGTGTTTATTACACTTTGCATTCATATTTTGCTGTTTGTTACATTTGTGTTGTGTTTTGCTTGATTGTAAAAGTTTCACAAGTATTGAGGAGCACTGTTACTATTCAGTGTTTTATGGTTCATAGTTAATATTGCATATCCCACTTTTTTTTTTTTTTTCGTGTACATTTTGGGTGTCCCATTCAGTAAAAAACTGTAAAATTCCATTCTGCTTTTTTGAGGTGGTCTGTCATAAAAACAAATTTAATTCTATCGGATGTTGTGACTTTTGATATTAAGTGTTCCTGAAAAAAAGGTACCCAAACACACATACTGTACAGCAGATTTTTTACAGCTAAATGTGTATATATCATTCATATACACATTGGCCCCCCCCCCCAGACACTTTTTTTCTCTCAATGTGGCCCCTGAGTCAAAATATTTGCCCAGCTCTGCACTAAACACACCAATAAGCTTTTTAATAGATGTATATTACAACTCTTTTGTTATAGTCCATGGGACAATGCACATTAATGGACATATACAATGTTAATGTGCCAGATTGTAGCCAAAGGCACATTTTTCATGTCTCATTTTCTGTTTTATCTGCCACACATAGAAAGCCGGTCCGTGAAAATAATGCATACATTAAACCAGTCCTTGGTGGAATAAAGGTTGGGGAACCCTAGAACAGTGTTTTTCAACCTTTTTGGAGCCAAGGCACATTTTTGTTCATTGACAAAATGCAGAGGCACACCACCAGCAGAAAACATTAAAAATGTAAACTTGGTAGTTGATATTGACAGTAAAAAGTCATTGTTGCAATTGTTGGATATGAATTCAAACCATAACCAAGCTTGTGTCACTATAGCTCGTCGCAAAGTAAGTGTCACGACCTGTCACGTCACGCCGTGACTTATTTGTAGTTTTTTGGTGTTTTCCTGCATGTCCCGTTTTAGTTCTGGTCTTACGCTCCTATTTTGGTGGCTTTTCCTCTTTTGTTGGTATTTTCCTGTAACAGTTTCATGTCTTTCTTTGAGCGCTATTCCCTGCTTTGTTTTAGCAATCAAGACTATTTCAGTTGTTGTTATCCTTCTTTGTTTGGACATTGCTGATTGTCATGTCATGTGTGGATGTACTTTGTGGATGCCGTCTTTGCTCCACAGTAAGTCTTTGCTGTCCTCCAGCATTCTGTTTTTGTTTACTTTGTAGCCAGTTCAGTTTTAGTTTTGTTCTGTATAGCCTTCTCTAAGCTTTAACGCATTTTCTTAGGGGCACTCACAGTTTGTTTATTTTTGGTTTAAGCATTGGATACCTTTTTACCTGCATGCTGCCTCCCGCTGTTTCCGACATCTACAAAGCAATTACCGTAGCTACCGGCTGCCACCTACTGATATAGAAGAGTATTACAGCTCTAGACAGCACCGACACTCAACAACAACACATAATTTGCAGATGAAAATTACTGGTTTGCAAAAAATATCTTTAACCCAAATAGGTTTAACCCAAATTGTCCCACGGACTCCATGGGACAATGCACATTAATGGACATATACAATGTTAATGTGCCAGATTGTAGCCTAAGGCAAATTTTTCATGCTCATTTTTTTGCTGTTATATCTGCCACAGGTAGAAAGCCGGTCTGTGAAAATAACGCATACATTAAACCGGTGCCTGGTGGAAAAAGGGTTGGGGAACCCTAGAACAGTGTTTTTCAACCTTTTTGGAGCCAAGGCACATTTTAGTTCATTGACAAAATGTGAGGCACACCACCAGCAGAAAACATTAAAAATGTAAACTCGGTAGTTGATATTGACAGTAAAAAGTCACTGTTGCAATTGTTGGATATGAATTCAAACCATAACCAAGCATGCATCACTATAGCTCGTCTCAAAGTAAGTGTCACGACCTGTCACATCACGCCGTGACTTACTTTGTAGTTTCTTGGTGTTTTCCTGCGTGTAGTGTTTTAGTTCTTGTCTTACGCTCCTATTTTGGTGGCTTTTCCTCTTTTGTTGGCATTTCCCTGTAGCAGTTTCATGTCTTTCTTTGAGCGCTATTCCCTGCTTTGTTTTAGCAATAAAGACTATTTCAGTTGTTTTTATCCTTCTTTGTTTGGACATTGTTGATTGCTATGTCATGTGCGGATGTACTTTGTGGACGCCGTCTTTACGCCACAGTAACTCTTTGCTGTCGTCCAGCATGCTGTTTTTGTTTATTTTGTAGCCAGTTCAGTTTTAGTTTCGTTTTCCATAGCCATCCCTAAGCTTCAATATCTTTTTCAGGGGCACTCGCCTTTTGTTTATTTTTGGTTTAAGCATTGGATACCTTTTTACCTGCACGCTGCCTGCCGCTGTTTCCAACATCTACAAAGCAATTAGCTAACGGCTGCCACCTACTGATATGGAAGAGTATTACAGCTCTAGACAGCACCGACACTCAACAACAACACATAATTTGCAGTTGAAAATTACTGGTTTGCAAAAAATATCTTTAACCCAAATAGGTTTAACCCAAATTGTCCCATGGAATCCATGGGACAATGCATATTAATGGACATATGCAATGTTAATGTGCCAGATTGTAGTCAAAGGCAAATTTTTCATGCTTATTTTTTTTTTGCTGTTTTATCTGCCACAGGTAGAAAGCTGGTCCGTGAAAATAATGCATACAATAAACTGGTGCCTGTTGGAAAAAAGGTTGGGGAACCCTAAAACAGTGTTTTTCAACCTTTTTGGAGGCAAGACACTTCACCCTTGCTCCTGATGGGTGCTGGTTAGCGCCTTGCATGGCAGCTCCCGCCATCAGTGTGTGAATGGGTGAATGTGGAAATACTGTCAAAGCGCTTTGAGTACCTTGAAGGTAGAAAAGCGCTATACAAGTATAACCCATTTATCATTTATTTATCATTTAGTTCATTGACAAAATGCGAAAACATTAAAAATGTAAACTCGGTAGTTGATATTGACAGTAAAAAGTCATTGTTGCAATTGTTGGATATGAATTCAAACCATAACCAAGCATGCGTCACTATAGCTCATCTCAAAGTAAGTGTCACGACCTGTCACATCACGCCGTGACTTATTTGTAGTTTTTTGGTGTTTTCCTGCGTGTACTGTTTTAGTTCTTGTCTTATGCTCTTATTTTGGTGGCTTTTCCTCTTTTGTTGGCATTTCCCTGTAGCAGTTTCATGTCTTTCTTTGAGCGCTATTCCCTGCTTTGTTTTAGCAATAAAGACTATTTCAGTTGTTTTTATCCTTCTTTGTTTGGACATTGTTGATTGCTATGTCATGTGCGGATGTACTTTGTGGACGCCGTCTTTACGCCACAGTAACTCTTTGCTGTCGTCCAGCATGCTGTTTTTGTTTATTTTGTAGCCAGTTCAGTTTTAGTTTCGTTTTCCATAGCCATCCCTAAGCTTCAATATCTTTTTCAGGGGCACTCGCCTTTTGTTTATTTTTGGTTTAAGCATTGGATACCTTTTTACCTGCACGCTGCCTGCCGCTGTTTCCAACATCTACAAAGCAATTAGCTAACGGCTGCCACCTACTGATATGGAAGAGTATTACAGCTCTAGACAGCACCGACACTCAACAACAACACATAATTTGCAGTTGAAAATTACTGGTTTGCAAAAAATATCTTTAACCCAAATAGGTTTAACCCAAATTGTCCCATGGAATCCATGGGACAATGCATATTAATGGACATATGCAATGTTAATGTGCCAGATTGTAGTCAAAGGCAAATTTTTCATGCTTATTTTTTTTTTGCTGTTTTATCTGCCACAGGTAGAAAGCTGGTCCGTGAAAATAATGCATACAATAAACTGGTGCCTGTTGGAAAAAAGGTTGGGGAACCCTAAAACAGTGTTTTTCAACCTTTTTGGAGGCAAGACACTTCACCCTTGCTCCTGATGGGTGCTGGTTAGCGCCTTGCATGGCAGCTCCCGCCATCAGTGTGTGAATGGGTGAATGTGGAAATACTGTCAAAGCGCTTTGAGTACCTTGAAGGTAGAAAAGCGCTATACAAGTATAACCCATTTATCATTTATTTATCATTTAGTTCATTGACAAAATGCGAAAACATTAAAAATGTAAACTCGGTAGTTGATATTGACAGTAAAAAGTCATTGTTGCAATTGTTGGATATGAATTCAAACCATAACCAAGCATGCGTCACTATAGCTCATCTCAAAGTAAGTGTCACGACCTGTCACATCACGCCGTGACTTATTTGTAGTTTTTTGGTGTTTTCCTGCGTGTACTGTTTTAGTTCTTGTCTTATGCTCTTATTTTGGTGGCTTTTCCTCTTTTGTTGGCATTTCCCTGTAGCAGTTTCATGTCTTTCTTTGAGCGCTATTCCCTGCTTTGTTTTAGCAATCAAGACTATTTCAGTTGTTTTTATCCTTCTTTGTTTGGACATTGCTGATTGTCATGTCATGTGCGGATGTACTTTGTGGACGCCGTCTTTGCTCCACAGTAAGTCTTTGCTGTCGTCCAGCATTCTGTTTTTGTTTATTTTGTAGCCAGTTCAGTTTTAGTTTCGTTTTCCATGGTCATCCCTAAGCTTCAATGTCTTTTTCAGGGGCACTCGCCTTTTGTTTATTTTTGGTTTAAGCATTAGATACCTTTTTACCTGCACCCTGCCTCCCGTTGTTTCCGACATCTACAAAGCAATTAGCTACCGGCTGCCACCTACTGATATAGAAGAGTATTACAGCTCTAGATAGCACTGACACTCAACAACAACACATAATTTGCAGATGAAAATTACTGGTTTGCAAAAAATATCTTTAACCCAAATTGTCCCATGGACTCCATGGGACAATGCACATTAATGGACATATGCAATGTTAATGTGCCAGATTGTAGCCAAAGGCACATTTTTTTTTGCTGTTTTAGGTAGAAAGCTGGTCTGTGAAAATAATGCATACATTAAACCGGACACTGGTGGAAAAGGGGTTTGGGGAACCCTGGAATACAAGACTCAGCATAGTACAAAAGAGAAAGAAAAGATAAAAAGCTTCTCACGGTGGCCGAGGTCAGGCTGCTGTCCGTGAGCGTGAGGTGATGCGGCTCCCATCTCCGCAAGAACTTGGAGGTGAGGATCTTGCTGAGGAAGGTGCGTGGGTGTTTGACCACGCACACCTGGATGTCCCCTTCGTGGAGCAGCTTGTAGCGCATCCCGCTGCTGCTGCAGTGTTGCTGCAGGCTGCGCTTACACGGCCCCGCGCCCACTTTGGCGTTGTTGTTCCCCTCCGACATGTCCCCCAGTAGAGGCTTGCTCTCCTCGCATTGATAAAACTGGTTGTTGTGCAGTTCGTTGCCTCCCCCGGTGCTGTTGAAATCCATGTTTTAGTAATCCCACCGCGGTCCTAAACGAGGAGGGGAGGCCGACATGTACAGTAGGTGCAGATGTATCAAAATGAGCGATGTCTATTGTGGCCGTGCTGGAGCTGGAGCTGGGGGAGGGGGTGTCTACCTACCGAGTGGTGCTAGAACCCGACTAATTACTGGAGACGAGGCCGCTCAAGGAGCCTTCGAGTAGTTTTATGGCAGGATATCCACACGGGGAGCCTTTTTTACGATACACTGTAAACAATCCGCCATTTTGCTCCATGAATCGAGCCTGTTCTTGCCAAAAAGGAGCGACTTCAGCACGTTAGCGCCATGGCCTTATTATCCATTCCCTCCGCCGCCTCGGTGCCAAGACGAATAAATCCACCGCCAGAAAGACGCGAGGAGAAGGACGAAGAGGAAAGAAAGATCCTATTGCGGCTTGTCTCGCTTCCTCTGTAGGGTTTTGTGCTCATTACAGGCTCACTGGTTCGGTTTCCTTTTATTCCGCCTCCCTCCCCTATCTTGCTGTAAAGGAGCCAGCTCTCTCCGGCAGCGCCGCGCCGATTGGCCGCTGCTGGTTCATGTGATACCGGACTGACGTCAATGGGGAGGCGAGCGGATGAGCCTTGTGTCTTTTTGCGCTTGACGGTCTGCCTGCTGAAGGCTGCACACTCCCTCCTCCTCCACGGAACATCTCCCTGCGCGGAGATAAGAGGAGGAGGGCCTCCAGTCCACCAATCGTCACGCTTCTAGTGACCATCATGCAAACCAGCATTGTTCATATACTATGTACAGGATGGCGAACAGTGATTTTTTATTAAAAAAGTGGTCAACTAACCTCTTTGTAAGGTAAACAGTAAACAGTTAATCAATACATGTTTTCTTATTATTATTATTATTATTATTCTTGAGTCATGACATCAAAGACGTCATTTCTTTTGGAGGTTGGGAGGGACATGTCCCCGGCACATTTTCAAAGAGCAGTTTTTGTCCCCGGGTCATTTTTACATTCAAAAATATTGTTACACTATTGAATGGAGGCAGGTCAAACACTAGCGCCAGGTGGAATATATCCCCTCAGGCATCACTGGTCCCTTTTGACAGGTGAGCTACTTATCAAATGGTCAAGTCGAAGGTTGAAGTGATCTATCTCACTATATATATATATATATATATATATATATATATATATATATATATATATATATATATATATATACAGTCAAGAAAATAAGTATTTGAACACCCTGCTATTTTGCAAGTTCTCCCACTTAGAAATCATGGAGGGGTCTGAAATTTTCACGGTAGGTGCATGTCCACTGTATGAGAGATAACCTAAAAAGAAAAATCCAGAAATCACAATCTATGATTTTTTAACAATTTATTCGTGTGATACAGCTGAAAATAAGTATTTGAACACCTGTCTATCAGCTAGAATTCTGACCCTCAAAGACCTTTTAGTCCGCCTTTAAAAGTCCTCCTCCACTCCACTGTATTATCCTGAATCAGATGCACCTGTGTGAGGTCGTTACCTGCATAAAGACACCTGTCCACCCCATACAATCAGTAAGACCCAAACATTCAGCATGGCTAAGAGCAAAGAGCTGTCCAAAGACACCAGAGACAAAATTGTACAACTCCACAAGGATGGAAAGGGCTACGGAGAAATTGCCAAGCAGCTTGGTGAAAAAAGGTCCACTGTTGGAGCAATCATTAGAAAATGGAAGAAGCTAAACATGACGGTCAATCTCAATCGGAGTGGAGCCCCATGCAAGATATCACCTCGTGGGGTCTCAATGATGCTAAGAAAGGTGAGGAATCAGCCCAGGACTACACGGCAGGACTTGGTCAATGACCTGAAAAGAGCTGGGACCACTGTTTCCATGGTCACTGTTGGTAATACACGAAGACGTCATGCTTTGAAATCATGCATGGCATGGAAGGTTCCCCTGCTTGAACCAGCACATGTTAAGGCCCGTCTTAAGTTTGCCAATGACCATTTGGATGATCCAGAGGAGTCATGGGAGAAAGTTTTGTGGACAGATGAGACCAAAATTGACCTTTTTGGTCATAATTCCACTGTGCGTGTTTGGAGGAAGAAGAATGATGCGTAGCATCCCAAGAACACCATTCCTACTGTGAAGCATGGGGGTGGTAGCATCATGCTTTGGGGGTGTTTTTCTGCTCATGGGACAGGACGACTGTACTGTATTAAGGAGAGGATGACTGCAGCCATGTATTGTGAGATTTTGGCCAAAAACCTCCTTCCCTCAGTCAGATCATTGAAGATGAGTCATGGCTGGATCTTCCAACATGACAATGACCCAAAGCACACAGCCAGGAAAACCAAGAAGTGGCTTTGTAAGAACCATATCAAGGTTCTGGAGTGGCCTAGCCAGTCTCCAGACCTAAATCCAATTGAAAATCTTTGGAGGGAGCTGAAAGTCTTTGTTACTCAGCGACAGCCCAGAAACCTGACTGACCTAGAGAAGATCTGTGTGGAGGAGTGGGCCAAAATCCCTCCTGTAGTCTGTGCAAACCTGGTGAAGAACTACAGGAAACGTTTGAACTCTGTAATTGCAAACAAAGGCTACTCTACCAAATATTAATGTTGGTGTTCAAATACTTATTTTCACCTGTATCACACAAACAGATTGTTAAAAAATCATAGATTGAGATTTCTGGATTTTTCTTTTTAGGTTATCTCTCATACAGTGGACATGCAGCTACCATGAAAATTTCAGACCCCTCCAGTGGGAGAACTTCCAAAATAGCAGGGTGTTCAAATACTTATTTTCTTGACTGTATATATATATATAAGGGATGTCTGATAATGGCTTTTTGCCTATATCCCGATATTGTTCAACTCTTTAATTACCAACCGATACCGACATATACAGTCGTGGAATTAACACATTATTATTCCTAATTTGGACTACCAGGTATGGATAAGATAAGGTCCTTTTTAAAAAAAATGTTTATAAAATAAAATAAGATAAATAAATTAAAAACATTTTCTTGAATAAAAAAGAAAGTAAAACAATATAAAAACAGCTACATAGAAACTAGTAATTAATGAAAATGAGTAAAATTAACTGTTAAAGGTTAGTACAATTAGTGGACCAGCAGCACGCACAATCATGTGTGCTTACGGACTGTATCCCTTGCAGACTGTATTGATATATATTGATATATAATGTAGGAACCAGAATATTAATAACAGAAAGAAACAACCCTTTTGTGTGAATGACTGTGAGTGGGGGAGGGAGTTTTTTTGGGTTGGTGCACTAATTGTAAGTGTATCTTGTGTTTTTTATGTTGATTTAATAAAAAATAAAAAAAATAAAAAAAATAAACGATAATACCAATACCGATCATTTGCGATATTACATTTTAAAGCATTTATCGGCCGATATTATCGGCAGGTCGATATTATCGGACATCGCTAATATATATATATATATATATATATATATATATATATATATATATATATAGTACAGGCCAAAAGTTTGGACACACCTTCTCATTTCAATGCGTTTTCTTTATTTTCATGACTATTTACATTGTAAATTGTCACTGAAGGCATCAAAACTATGACACCTGTGAAGTGAAAACCATTTCAGGTGACTATCAATCAATCAAAGTTTACTTACATAGCCCTAAATCACGAATGTCTCAAAGGGCTGCACAAGCCACAACGACATCCTCGGCTCAGATCCCACACCAGGGCAAGAAAAAACTCAACCCAATGGGATGACAATGAGAAACCTCCTGAAGATCACAGAGAGAATGCCAAGAGTGTGCAAAACTGTAATCCGAGCAAAGGGTGGCTATTTTGAAGAAACTAGAATATAAAACATGTTTTCAGTTATTTCACATTTTTTGTTAAGTACATAACTCCACATGTGTTCATTCATAGTTTTGATGCCTTCATTGACAATCTACAATGTAAATAGTCACGAAAATAAAGAAAAAGCATTGAATGAGAAGGTTAGTCCAAAGATTTGGCTTATTTTAAATAAATAATTGAATATATACATACATACACACACACACACACACACACACACACACACACACACATATATATATATATATATTATATATATATATATATATATATATACACACACACATATATACATACGGTACATACACACTCACATATATATATATATATATATATATATACACACACATATATACATACATACACACATATATAGACACACACACATACAGTATATATATATATATATATATATATATATATATATATATATATATATATATATATATACATACATATATATATATATATATGTATAAATATTGCATATACATATATATACATTAATGCATTTATATACGTGTGTGTATATACAGTATATACATATATTTACATACGTGTGTATATATACCCACAAATACATATTTATATATTAGGGGTGTAACGACTGATCGATAGAATGATTTATATTCCTAAGATCGAAGAAAATTGATCTGTGCTCTGTTAGTTGACCTTTTAGAAGATATATATAGATTGAAAGGGTAAATAATACATTTTATTGATTGTAGAAAAAAAATGGCTTCAAGAACAGCAGAATTTATCTAAAGTTGTTTTTAGCACTTTTTAAACAATTAAAAAACAAACAGTAAGCGAAAAGATCCAAGGTGGCGCTCCCCAGAGGTGTCTAACTTGAGCTTTTATTTATTTTCCTCACCTTCTTGTGCAGAGCTCGAAGGACATACTCTGAAAAACTTTGTTATCATCCGGCAACCTTAATAAAGCTGACAAAGCGCACACATTTCTGACTTTTTTACCCAGCTATGCTGCAGTCCTTCTCTAAGCTGGCCTGCTACGCTAACCAGTCGCTTGAATCGCTGCAGACGGAGGCAACAGACGACAACAAGCCAAAAAAAAAAAAGCACATCAGATGGGAAGGAGCTGACCATAGACTCCGGTGCATGGTTAGTAAAGGACCTACCAAACTCTAACTCTTCCGGTTATACTATTGGCAAATCCTCAGTATCTTGAAAATATGATGGAGGAACTGTTATGTCAGCGGCAAGAATCAGGGGAGGAGGAACTGAGCAATATCTGACTTTGAAGGTAAGGCCATTTTATTTGCCCAGAGAAATGCAATGTATTATTGTGAGAGTTGTGTACATCCCCCCCCTCCGCTAAAGAGGGGGCTGCACTGAATAAAATATATGACATGATCGTGATGGCCATGAAAATACATATCTGTACGCTGACGTAATTATCTTCGGTGATTTTAGCCACTGTTATCTACGGTAATTCCTTTACAAGAAATAATAGAAATATAGGAAACTTCACCTGCAGTCTCCCAGTATCTAGTTTTTTTTCACAGTCCATCTGGTTGAATTATTGGCTAAAAAGTTACTGAATTGATTTCAACTCGATGAAACATTTTGGATCGTATCGTTCTGAAAAAATATTGTTCCTGAATGGTTTTGGCAACCACAAAATCTGAACCCAATCGTTGTTAAAAGTTATTGTTACACCCCATATCACAAAAACAAAAGTGTCTCCCAGGAAAATCGGGAGGGTTGGCAAGTATGAGTATTAGCGGTGAATGCAGTGTTACAGCGGCACCACCGCTGTATAATACCGGCGGGCCAGCTCTAATGTTAATTTGATATTGCCTCGAGGGCCAAATTAAATTACACGGCGGGCCAAATTTGGCCCGCGGGCCAGAGTTTGACACCCATGATCTACACCATCTTTCTCAGTATCAGCATCAGTCACAAAAATGATGTTACAGTAAATTCAGCTCACTTAAATTCAATTACAGACATTTAGTTTCATTACAAACCCCGTTTCCATATGAGTTGGGAAATTGTGTTAGATGTAAATATAAACGGAATACAATGATTTGCAAATCATTTCCAACCCATATTCAGTTGAATATGCTACAAAGACAACATATTTGATGTTCAAACTGATAAACATTTTTTTTTTTGCAAATAATCATTAACTTTAGAATTTGATGCCAGCAACACGTGACAAAGAAGTTGGGAAAGGTGGCAATAAATACTGATAAAGTTGAGGAATGCTCATCAAACACTTATTTGGAACATCCCACAGGTGTGCAGGCTAATTGGGAACAGGTGGGTGCCATGATTGGGTATAAAAACAGCTACCCAAAAAATGCTCAGTCTTTCACAAGAAAGGATGGGGCGAGGTACACCCCTTTGTCCACAACTGCGTGGGCAAATAGTCAAACAGTTTAAGAACAACGTGTCTCAAAGTGCAATTGCAAGAAATTTAGGGATTTCAACATCTACGGTCCATAATATCATCAAAAGGTTCAGAGAATCTGGTGAAATCACTCCACGTAAGCGGCATGGCCGGAAACCAACATTGAATGACCGTGACCTTCAATCCCTCAATCTCTAAAGGATATCACCACAAGGGCTCAGGAACACTTCAGAAAACCACTGTCACTAAATACAGTTTGTCGCTACATCTGTAAGTGCAAGTTAAAGCTCTACTATGCAAAGCGAAAGCCATTTATCAACAACATCCAGAAACGCCCCCGGCTTCTCTGGGCCCGAGATCATCTAAGATGGACTCATGCAAAGTGGAAAAGTGTTCTGTGGTCTGACGAGTCCACATTTCAAATTGTTTTTGGAAATATTCGACATCGTGTCATCCGTACCAAAGGGGAAGTGAACCATCCAGACTGTTATCGACGCAAAGTTCAAAATCCAGCATCTGTGATGGTATGGGGGTGCATTAGTGCCCAAGGCATGGGTAACTTACACATCTGTGAAGGCACCATTAATGCTGAAAGGTACATACAGGTTCTGGAATAACATATGCTGCCATCTAAGCGCCGTCTTTTTCATGGACGCCCCTGCTTATTTCAGCGAGACAATGCCAAGCCATATTCAGCACGTGTTACAACAGCGTGGCTTCGTAAAAAAAAGAGTGCGGGTACACTCCTAAGCCCGCCTGCAGTCCAGACCTGTCTCCCATCGAAAATGTGTGGCGCATTATGAAGTGTAAAATACGACAGCGGAGACCCCGGACTGTTGAACGACTGAAGCTCTACATAAAACAAGAATGGGAAAGAATTCCACTTTCAAAGCTTCAACAATTAGTTTCCTCAGTTCCCAATCGTTTATTGAGTGTTGTTAAAAGAAAAGGTGATGTAAAACAGTGGTGAACATGCCCTTTCCCAACTACTTTGGCACGTGTTGCAGCCATGATATTCTAAGTTAATTATTATTTGCAAAAAAAATAAATAAAGTTTATGAGTTTGAACATCAAATATCTTGTCTTTGTAGTGCATTCAACTGAATATGGGTTGAAAAGGATTTGCAAATCATTGTTTATATTTACATCTAACACAATTTCTCAACTCATATGGAAACGGGGTTTGTGTATATATATATATATATATATATATATATATATATATATATATATATATATATATATATGTTTTTGCTCACATTTTTCATGAGATGAACTTAAAGATGTTAAGCTTTTACTATATACACACAAGACTCATTCCTCTCAAATATTGTCCACAAATATGTCTAACTCTGTGTTAGTGACCTTTTTTTTTTTCTCCAAGATAATCCATCCCACCTCACAGGTGTTGAAGTACCACTGATTGTCACACACACACTAGGTGCGGTGAAATTTGTCCTCTGCTTTTGACCCATCCCCTGGGAGGTGAGGGGAGCAGTGAGCAGCAGTGAGCAGCAGCATGCGCCGCGCTCGGGAATCATTTGGTGATTTAACCCACAGTTTCAACCCATGATGCTGAGTACTAAGCAGGGAGGCAAAGGGTCCCATTTTTTGAAGAGTTTGGTATGACTCGGCCGGGGTTTGAACTCACAACCTACTGATCTCAGGGCGGACATTCTAACCACAAGGCCACTGAGCTGGTTTGCTGGGTGGCATATCAAGATGCTGATTAAGCAGCAGTATTATTGCACAGGTGTGCCTTAAGGCTGCCCACAATAAAAGGCCACTTTGAAATGTGCAGTTTTGCTATAAAGGTGGTCTGGGGGGGTCAGAACAGCAGTCAGTATCTGGTGCGACCGCCATTTGCCTCACACAGTGCAACACATCTCCTTCGCATAGAGTTGATCAGGTTGTTGATTGTGGTCTATGGAATGTTAGTCTACTCCCTTTTAATGGCCGTGCAAAGTTGCTGGATGTTGGCAGGAACTGGAACACGCTGTCATATATGCCGATCCACAGTACCCCAAACATGCTCAATGGGTGACATGTCCGGTGAGTATGGTGGCCATGCAAGAACTGGGATGTTTTCAGCTTCCAGGAATTGTGTACAGATCCTTGCAACATGGGGCCGTGCATTGTCATGCTGCAAAATGAGGTGATAGTCTCGGGTGAATGGCATTACAATGGTCCTCAGTATCTCATCACAGTATCTCTGTGCATTCAAAACGCCATCAATAAAATGCACTTGCGTTCGTTGTCCATAACATACTCCTGCCCATACCATAACCCCACCCCCACCATGGGCCCCTCTATTCACAACTTTGACATCAGCAAACCGCTCTCCCACACAACGTCACACACTATGTCTGCCATCTGCCCTGAACAGTGAAAACCAGGATTCGTCCATGAAGAGAACATCTCTCCAACATGAAGGATGCCATCAAATGTGAGCATTTACCCACTCAAGTCGGTTACGACGACGAACTGCAGTCAGGTTGATACCCTGATGAGGTCGACAAGCATGTAGATGAGCTTCCCTGAGACGGTTTCTCACAGTTTGTTCAGAAATATGCGAATAAATTGCGTATACATTTTCAGTGTATATTTGTATATATCTGTATGTATACATATACATACATACATACATATATGTGTATATATACATACATATGTATACATATATACAGAACATTTATATATATATATATATATATATATATATATATATATATATATATATATATATATATATATATATATATATATATATATATATATATATATATATATATATATATATATATATATATATAAACCCCGTTTCCATATGAGTTGGGAAATTGTGTTAGATGTAAATATAAACGGAATACAATGATTTGCAAATAATTTTCAACCCATATTCAGTTGAATATGCTACAAAGATAACATATTTGATGTTCAAACTGATAAACATTTTTTTTTTTTGCAAATAATCATTAACTTTAGAATTTGATGCCAGCAACATGTGACAAAGAAGTTGGGAAAGGTGGCAATAAATACTGATAAAGTTGAGGAATGCTCAGCAAACACTTATTTGGAACATCCCACAGGTGTGCAGGCAAATTGGGAACAGGTGGGTGCCATGATTGGGTATAAAAGTAGATTCCATGAAATGCTCAGTCATTCACAAACAAGGATGGGGCGAGGGTCACCACTTTGTCAACAAATGCGTGAGCAAATTGTTGAACAGTTTAAGAAAAACCTTTCTCAACCAGCTATTGCAAGGAATTCAGGGATTTCACCATCTACGGTCCGTAGTATCAAAGGGTTCAGAGAATCTGGAAAAATGACTGCACGTAAACAGCTAAGCCCGTGACCTTCGATCCCTCAGGCTGTACTGCATCAACAAGCAACATCAGTGTGTAAAGGATATTACCACATGGACTCAGGAACACTTCAGAAACCCACTGTCAGTAACTACAGTTGGTCGCTACATCTGTAAGTGCAAGTTAAAACTCTCCTATGGCGAAAACCGTTTATCAACAACACCCAGAAACGCCGTCGGCTTCGCTGGGCCTGAGCTCATCTAAAATGGACTGATACAAAGTGGAAATGTGTTCTGTGGTCTGACGAGTCCACATTTCAAATTGTTTTTGGAAACTGTGGACGTCGTGTCCTCCGGACCAAAGAGGAAAAGAACCATCCGGATTGTTATAGGCGCAAAGTTGAAAAGCCAGCATCTGTGATGGTATGGGGGTGTATTAGTGCCCAAGACATGGGTAACTTACACATCTGTGAAGGCGCCATTAATGCTGAAAGGTACATACAGGTTTTGGAGCAACATATGTTGCCATCCAAGCAACGTTACCATGGACGCCGCTGCTTATTTCAGCAAGACAATGCCAAGCCACGGTTACATCAACGTGGTTTCATAGTAAAAGAGTGCGGGTACTAGACTGGCCTGCCTGTAGTCCAGACCTGTCTCCCATTGAAAATGTGTGGCGCATTATGAAGCCTAAAATACCACAACGAAGACCCCCGGACTGTTGAACAACTTTTGCTGTACATCAAGCAAGAATGGGAAAGAATTCCACCTGAGAAGCTTAAAAAATGTGTCTCCTCAGTTCCCAAACGTTTACTGAGTGTTGTTAAAAGGAAAGGCCATGTAACACAGTGGTGAACATGCCCTTTCCCAATTACTTTGGCATGTCTTGCATGAAATTCTAAGTTAATTATTATTTGCAAAAAAAAATAAAGTTTATGAGTTTGAACATCAAATATCTTGTCTTTGTAGTGCATTCAATTGAATATGGGTTGAAAAGGATTTGCAAATCATTGTATTCCGTTTATATTTACATTAACACAATTTCCCAACCCATATGGAAACGGGGTTTGTACATACATACATACATACATACATACATACATACATACATACATACAACGTAGCTCATCCAAAGATTACAATAAAGTTGCAATTCATGTTGCCTGTTTGGACTGAAGTTGCATTTGAAAAGATCAGACTACAACCAGATTCGGACTTCTACTGAAGAGCCATAAGCCATAAGATTATAAGCCTCCCATAAACATTACACTATATATAGACATTATATTACTTTTATTTTCACGTAAAAAACACTCATTTTTAAGATGTGGCGACTTTAATTTTATTTTGTAGTAGTAATCTGGTCAACTTACTTTGTTTTCACTTTATCGAACATGCAAGTGATGCCCAGGCCTCATTCGGGCCTGTACACATTTATACTGGAGTCTGATGAAGACCACATTTTACTTGCAGTGTAAACAGTCAGCTGGAAAAAAAAATCAGGTTTCGAAACAAACAGATCTGGGCCACTTTGGCGTGCAGTGTAAATGTAGTTGTCAATACGAGGACTGTGAGGGTTTTGTTTTCCCGAGATGCAAGTAAAGCTGGATCGGACATGACTTGGAGGTGGATACATATCTATTTTAACACAATAAACTACAAAAAAAAGGAGCAAACAAAAGGCGCGCACAATGGTGGAGAACAAACTTGACTAATGAAACAAAAACTAGCACTTAGGCAGACTATGGGCAAGAAACAAAAACACTTACTGTGACATGAAACGATCATCATGAACTATGGTAGCATGGGCACATGGGTAGCAGAAGTCCACAGTCGCAAGGGTACCACAGTTAATGTCGCCAGGCTGACTTCCTGGCAACAATGGGCTTAAATAATAGTGACATGATTAGTGAAAACAGGTGCGTGACTCAAAATGTGAAACAGGTGAAACTAATGGTTGCTAAGGTGACAAAACAAGAGAGTGAAAAAGCAGGAACTCAGTGTCCAAAAACCAAAAAGAACATGACTTAAACAAAAACATGATCAACAGACATGACAGTAGTGTGACGTGGCCCAAATCTGATGGAAAAAGATCAGATTTAAAGCACTTCGGAGCATTTCGACTGGCAAAAAGTATCTCATCTGTGTCACTTGAGGGCAACAAATCAGATTTGGAGTGCAGTGGAAACTGGGCCATAAGGCCACAACACAACAACATTGAGCCACAACATTGAGCCACAACAAAACAACTTTAAGGCACAACGGAAATGACAGCGGACCAAGTTTATAACAACGTCGCAAACACATACTTTGAAAAGTACATTGTTGATGGTCCTTGACAGTCCAAAAGTGATCACAATAACTTACTTTCACCTACTTTTCCAACTAAGTTCAATAAAACGTTTTCAACCTTCTGCCTCAGCCAACTCGGTCGATCCTTAGTTGTGGCTTTATGTTGATGTGTTGTGGCGTTTGTATTTGTTGTGACCTTTCTCGGCCACCATACAATAGGGCCTCCATCAGGCGCTAACGGTAGCCATGGTTACAGCTGTTTACATTCCACTCAATGCAAATGCCAGCACTGCACTCGGCCAGCTTCATCACGTGTCGACCAAACAACGTTCATACCATCGCCGGGGACTTTAAGTAAGGCATGCTTGAAGACTGTTTTCCCCAAACTCTACCATCATGGCCAGTGTGATACTGGAGGGAATAACACACTTGACCATGTTCATAGCAATATGAAGCAGGCCTACAGAGCAACCTTCCCCCACCTAGTACAGTCTGAGCACTTCTCCCTGGGGCTCCGTTTACACTGGACACCAAATCAGATTTTTTTTGCCCTTTCGAAAAATATCTGATTTGATCCACTTTGGCCTGCAGTATGACCGCTGATTTCCACAGGATGCAGAACACCAGCAATACATAACCACCACAAATAGCGCACTTTTTACAAGATCTCGCAAAACCATGCACAATCATGTGATAAAGTGAACACTGAAGTAAACACAGTGTAACGTCTCAAACACTGCCGTCTATCAATATCCACAGGCGGGGGCGTCTTGATTTGACTCGTGGAAAAGAAAACAGTTTTGCCTTGCAGAACAACAACTTTATTTTTTTTGTAGCAAGCAACAACACAACAGTGATATCTTCCCTGGCGAGTGTTGCAGACACACAGAACTACCATGAACCACGCCGCTGCATCCCCGACGCCCGTATCAGCTGGCATTTGACACATGACCCCATATGCACATATACAAACCCCGTTTCCATATGAGTTGAGGAATTGTGTTAGATGTAAATATAAACGGAATACAATGATTTGCAAATAATTTTCAACCCATATTCAGTTGAATATGCTACAAAGACAACATATTTGATGTTCAAACTGATAAACTTTTTTTTTTTTTTGCAAATAATCATCAACTTCAGAATTTGATGCCAGCAACATGTGACAAAGAAGTTGGGAAAGGTGGCAATAAATACTGATAAAGTTGAGGAATGCTCATCAAACACTTATTTGGAACATCCCACGGGTGAACAGGCTAATTGGGAACAAGTGGGTGCCATTATTGGGTATAAAAGTAGATTCCATGAAATGCTCAGTCATTCACAAACAAGGATGGGGGCGATGGTCACCACTTTGTCTACAAATGCGTGAACAAATTGTTGAACAGTTTAAGAAAAACCTTTCTCAACCAGCTATTGCAAGGAATTTAGGTATTTCACCATCTACGGTCCGTAATATCATCAAAGGGTTCAGAGAATCTGGAGAATTCACTGCACGTAAGCAGCTAAGCCCATGACCTTCGATCCCTCAGGCTGTACTGCATCAACAAGCGACATCAGTGTGTAAAGGATATCACCACATGGGCTCAGGAACACTTCAGAAACCCACTGTCAGTAACTACAGTTAGTCGCTACATCTGTAAGTGCAAGTTAAAACTCTCCTATGCAAGGCGAAAACCGTTATCAACAACACCCAGAAACGCCGTCGGCTTCGCTGGGCCTGAATTCAGCTAAGATGGACTGATACAAAGTGAAAAAGTGTTCTGTGGTCTGACGAGTCCACATTTCAAATTGTTTTTGGAAACGGTGGACGTCGTGTCCTATGGACCAAAGAGGAAAAGAACCATCCGGATTGTTATAGCCGCAAAGTTGAAAAGCCAGCATCTGTGATGGTATGGGGGTGCATTAGTGCCCAAGACATGGGTAACTTACACATCTGTGAAGGCGCCATTAATGCTGAAAGGTACATACAGGTTTTGGAGCAACATATGTTGCCATCCAAGCAACGTTACCATGGACGCCCCTGCTTATTTCAGCAAGACAATGCCAAGCCACGTGTTACATCAACGTGGCTTCATAGTAAAAGAGTGTGGGTACTAGACTGGCCTGCCTGTAGTCCAGACCTGTCTCCCATTAAAAAATGTGTGGCGCATTATGAAGCCTAAAATACCACAACGGAGACCCCTGGACTGTTGAACAACTTAAGCTGTACATCAAGCAAGAATGGGGAAGAATTCCACCTGAGAAGCTTAAAAAATGTGTCTCCTCAGTTCCCAAACGTTTACTGAGTGTTGTTAAAAGGAAAGGCCATGTAACACAGTGGTGAACATGCCCTTTCCCAACTACTTTGGCACGTGTTGCAGCCATGAAATTCTAAGTTAATTATTATTTGCAAAAAAAAAAATAAAGTTTATGAGTTTGAACATCAAATATCTTGTCTTTGTAGTGCATTCAATTGAATATGGGTTGAAAAGGATTTGCAAATCATTGTATTCCGTTTATATTTACATCTAACACAATTTCCCAACTCATATGGAAACGGGGTTTGTAGCTGCCTGGGATATGCCTGTGTACGATTCTTTAATTTTGGACATCCAGAATCAGCATGTGTGTCAACAAGGTAAAGTTAACTTCATGTCTGTCCCCGCCCATTCGGACGTTTCGAACTGCAAAATACGATCCACCTTAAAGATGGACTGTTTTATTTTGAAAGTAAATCAGATATTTTTTTTGTGTTTGTGCATGACTTCCTGTCCAACACAGTCAGATTTCATCCATCCATCCATTTTCTACCGCTTGTCCCTTTTCAGCTAGTACAAATACACAGAAGCTAATACAAATATTATCAGAAGAAATTAAATTATTATAGAGATGGTTTGACAAAAACAAACTCTTTGAATCTCAGCAAAACAAAGATAATGCTATTCGGTAACAGTAGAAGGGAAAGTCAAACACAAAAACAAATAGACGGAGCAGATATGAAAAGAGTAAAAGAAAACACTTTTTTGGGTTTAATAGTAGATGATAAAATGAATTGGAAACCTCATGTAAAAGATATACAACATAACGTAGCAAGAAACACGTCAATAATGAATAAAACCAATAACCACTTCATATTCTCTACTGCTTGTTCGTGTTACCATATCTGAGTTATTGTGAGGAAATATGGGGAAATAACTACAAATTTGCATTTCATTCAATAACAATGTTACAAAAAAGATCAATTAGAATAATACATAATGTTGAATATAGAGAATATACAAACATTTATTGAATCAAAAATATTGAAATTCAATGACTTAGTGCATTTGCAAACTGCTAAAATGATGTACAAAGCAAACTATAACCCTAACCCAAGAATGTACAACAATTCTTCTCAACAAAAGAGGAGAAATATAACCTTAGAGGAAAATATAATTTAAAACATTTGTATGCACGTACACCACTTAAGACCTTTAGTGTATTAGTATGTGGAATTAAATTATGGAATGGATTAAGCAAGGAAATCAAACAATGTACTAACATGATTCAGTTTTAGAGACTGTTCAAACTATAAGTGTTCACCAAGTACAAAGAACAACAATTATCATAAATATATTGAACTTTAAAAAAAAAAATATTCCTACTTCTTTTCGGATATGCTGTAGTGAAACAACTGTAAATATGTGATGCATTACATTGTAATTATATTTTATGTATGTTCGAAATTAACTCAACTGAAGTAAATTGAACAGTTGTGTTGCGGCGACCGGCAAAAATAGAAGCCCTGTGTTCATTTAGCGCAGGGATGCCAAACGTCACCGCCATGTCGGTTAAATAAAAATGGAAAGAGTCCTCTACCGTGGCAATGACGTTCCGCTGCCGTTTTGCATCCTGTGGAAATCAGGGATAAACGTAGTCCGCTCCTTATCCCGGGGGCCCACCCCCTCAGGAAACAGGCAAAATCCCACAACACACACCATTAGCACATTACCTGCTGATGCCCTCTTCCAGCTACAAGACTGCTTTGCTTGTTCATACTGGAGTGCGTTTGACCAACAGGACCTGGAGGCACACACGGAGACGGGGCTGTTCTACAGAAAAACTTGTATAGAAAATGTCAGTATGGATGAATTAATCCAGGTTTTCCCACCAAGGAAACCCTGGATGACTTCTAAAGTTCAGGCTCTGATCGGGGCCTGCAACTCTGCCTTCAGGTCAGAGGACAGGACAGCATACAATAACAGTCTGGGAAGAGGCATCTATCAAGCAAAGCAGGACTACAGGAGGAAATTAGAGGACCCACACAGGACAATGGCCCCTGGCAGATGTGGAGGGGGAATCTAGGCCCTACAGAGGACAGAGCCCATCCTCCACCACCAGCAGTAGACCACTGGCCCACTGGCAGAGGAACTAAACAGCTTCTTTGCCCGATATGATTTACCCTCTCACCTGCAGCCACTGCTTCTCCACCAGAATCAGAATCAGCTTTATTGTCATTACGCAAGGTAACGAGATTGAGGCCATTCCATACAGTGCGATGTGTGCATGCTAGAAAAACCACCTCCCCCACTCTCCAGGAACATGAGATGAGGAGAAATCTGAGAACAGTGAACCCCAGAAAAGCAATTGGTCCAGATGGCATCGAGGCGTGTGCTGGTTAGCTGGCAGGGATCTTCACCAACTTGTTTAACCTCTTCCTGCCCCATGCCACTGTCCCTCAATACCTCATATCTGACACAATCATTCTCATACCCAGAAAAATTCCAAAGACTGCCTCAATGACTACAGACCCGTAGCCCTTTTGTCTGTAGTCATGAAATGTTTCGAGTGTCTAGTCTCAAGCCACATCAAGCCCCACCCGTTCGCTTACAGAGCGAACAGATCAACGGAGGACGCCATCGCTCTGACACCACACCGTGGTGAGTCACCTGAGGAACATGGGGAGCTACGTGAGGATGCTTTATGTGGACTACAGCTCAGCCTTTAATACCATCATGCCAGACATTCTTATTTCAAAACTCTCTGGTCTACCGATTCACACCCCCACCTCCACCTGCCACTTTCTTACAAACCGCCCTGAGCATGTTAATGTGGACTACAGCTCAGCCTTTAATACCATCATGCCAGACATTCTTATTTCAAAACGCTCTGGTCTACCGATTCACACCCCCACCTCCACCTGCCACTTTCTTACAAACCGCCCTGAGCATGTTAAACTTGGCCCTCACCTCTCCTCAACCCTCCTTCTTAGCACTGGCCCTTCCCAGGGCTGTGTGTTGAGTCCTCTTCTGTACACCCCAGACTGTATCGCGCCCCACCCAACCAACGCGATATTCAAGTTCGCGGACAACACCACCGTCGTTAGGCTTATAACAAGAGAAAACAAGACGGCGTACAGGGCAGACATCAGCAACCTGACAAGGTGGTGCTCAAGAAATAACCTGACCCTGAACGTCAAGAAAACAACTTACTGTGGACTTTAGGAGACACATCCACATCCACGCCCCCCTCCTCATAAATGGAGAATGTGTGGAAAGTGTTTCCTCAATCAGGTTTCTGGGGACCACCATCTGCGCAGACCTCTCCTGGTCTTTTAACATCAAGGCTCTGGTAAAGAAGGCCAAGCAGCGGCTGCACTTCCTCCATATCCTGATGAAAAAACTAATTGGACCTGAAGCTTCTGCTGGCCTTATATCATGCTCTGTGGAGAGTACATTCACATACTCAGTCAGTACGTGTCCATGAACTAAATTAGTAAAAAATGTCAAATAGTTTGGCTCTAAATAAGCCTCCTACAGCCCATGGAAACACCTTAATCCGATCATGTTTGGTTTTTAAAAAATCGGACTAACACACCTTGATTATGCGATTGGAAACCAGATCTCTCGAGGGGGTGTGTGCAGTAGGAGAGGATCCTTAGTATCACACATGCACACGTCTCAAGGCGCGGAAAACAACCCGGAAGCAAATACCATTCAATAAAAACATAGGCAACAATTGTAATAAAGAGGAGACTGTTTATTTGCTTCACAAATTAAAAGAACAAAACATTTTGAAGTGCATCGATGGTAGAAAAAAAGAAACATATGTTTTTAAGAAGGTACCTAAAGAAATGTACAATGCCGGCTTAATCTGGACTCCCGAACTAATGATTCAGACTCCCGAACGAATGAAGCAGGTATGTTAAAGACGAACAATCAAGCGTACACAAACCTCTTCACGCTGCATTTGCGCACTCCAAACTGATGAACAAGATGTTCAGAACAATAGCAACCATCCTCAAGATATCAGTTAGGGCTCAAACAGTCTTTTCCTTTGGATTTAAAACTCCTTCCATCTATCCACAGAGCCTTTTGAATAAACTTTAAGACATTCAAAAGTTTTGTTTCCATCATTTTCGTCCAAAAATTCCTTTGAAAAAACTCTTCCGCCGGCCTTATATTGCATCCGACCTGCATCCGCCTCGATACATTCTTGGCAGTAGCGTCATGTTTGTAGCGCAATCCAAGATAATTTCTTGATGTTGTCTGTTATTTTACATCAACGTAGCCATTACAAACATAATATTTGTCATCTGTGTCAATATTACAGCGGACATCAGTTTAAACGAGTTGTAAGGATTCGCAGATGGCTAGTGTGACGTCATAGATCAACCGGAAAAGGAAGCAATTTCTTCGTGCTAATAAGAAAAATACTGCCCTTCCAGTGTATGGGATGCACATGGCGTATAACCAATAGTCACATGGCATGGACACTTGGACTTCACACATAGGTGTGAAAATACAACAAACCGAACTATTTGAGAAATCAGACTAATTCAGTGCATGGAAACGTAGTGACTGAGTGTGTGGTACCCAGGCTCCACAGTGGAGGACAGGAAGAAAGCCCAGAAAATCATTGGTTGCCCCCTGCCTCCCACGGAGAACACCCGCATTAAAAAATTGAAGGCCATCACTTGCAATCCCTCTCACCACACCCACTACCTGCTGAACCTGTTGCCATCAGATCCCACACCACCAGACTTACAGTTCTTCCCCTGGGCCATACGGACTGCAAACACAACATGAGCTTCGCCTCTCCTCACCATCCCCCTCCCCCTTTCCACATCTGAACAATCCACTTCACTCTGCACTTTAATTCAACATATCAACATACCTCACTGTACTGATACCGTAACACTTTGCACTGAACTGTTTTCACTCTCCATATACTTTTATGAACCAGTTTATTACTTTCCTTTTTAATCATTATTTTTATACATGTATACAACTGTAATAAATGTCTAGTCTGTGTGTGCTTTTATGCTGGCGGATCATCTGCAATTTTGTTGTTCCTAATTTGCAATGACAATAAGTCTATTTGATTCTATTCTAAAACAGACCAATACCAAGAAATGTCATCACAATTGCCAATGCCATAACAAAGCAACTTTCTGTTACAGCACGATTGCAAAAGCCACAACAAATAATGATGGATTAGATTTATATACTCTAGCGCATGGGTGTCAAACTCTGGCCCGCGGGCCAAATTTGGCCCGCCGTGTAATTTCACTTGGCCCTTGAGGCGACATCAAATTAACACTAAAGCTGGCCCGCCGATCCTCCTGGGAGTCTTCCAAACGCCAGCCAGCCAGCCAGCCGAGTGCTGGCCCAGTCACATAACATGTGCGGCTCCTGCACGCACACACATTAGAATGCAACGCATACTTCATCAACAGCAATACAGGTTACACTGAGGGTAGCCTAATAAAAAACTTTAACACTGTTAGAAATTTACGCCACACTGTGAATCCACACCAAACCAGAACCCTTTGCAGCACTGACTCTTCCGGGACGCTACAATGTGTAGGGGGGGCGGGGGGGGGGGGGGTGTTGGTGGTGGCGGGGGTGTATTTTGTAGCGTCTCGGAAGAGTTAGTGCTGCAAAGGATTCTGGGTATTTGTTCTGTTGTGTTTATGTTGTGTTACGGTGCGGATGTTCTCCCGAAATGTGTTTGTCATTCTGGTTTGGTGTGGATTCACAGTGTGGCGTATATTTTTAACAGTGTTAAAGTTATTTATACTGGCACCCTCAGTGTAACCTGTATCGCTGTTGATGAAGTATGCGTTGCATTCGCTCGTGTGTGCGTACAGAAGCTGCACATATCTTGTGACTGGGTCTGAACGATGTTAGAATGGATGAAAAGCGGATGTGACGATAGCTCGTAGAGTACGTTAAAGGTTAATTTGTTCAACCTTGGCCCGCGGCTTTGTTCAGTTTTAAATTTTGGCCCACTCTGTATTTGAGTTTGACACCTATACATTCATAGCCCTTTACAGTGAGAACTGAGAACCAATCATTCATTCAGTCCACATTTACACCTTCATGGTGGTAGGCCTGCGCGATAAATCGATGTTATCTCTAAATTCTAGTGTTTTGCTGTAGACAATTTAAAAGTAAAAAAAAAAAATGTTTCTCTCCTCTTGCTCCGGCATACTTTTTGCCCACGGGAGATTCTGTAGCTTTTGCCTTCCTCGTCATTTCCTAAGCAGAGATTCAAACACACTGTTACAACATGACTACCGCTAACGCGAACAATAGCGATAAAGAAAAGTGTCATCAATGCTTTGGATTCGTTACAACAGGTGTTGAACAAGCACACACAACGTGTATTTGAAAAAAAACAACAGCACAACAAACGTATGCCAGCATCTGAAAAAGAGGCATCAAACCAAGTGGGGGAAATGCAACATGAAGACAAACAAGAACATACAGTAACAACGAACAAACAAACTCTTGCTAAAAAGCAGCTGACTGTAGTGGAATCTTTTACTTAAGTTACTGACGTATGCTTGCATTTTCGCGATATTGATTATTTCCAATTTTGTCACACCTTCGAAGAACATCGAGTTGGGGACTTCTGTCTATAGTGTTTCCGTCTATAGTGTCAATCATGTCCTCAACTGAATCGGGATCTGGAATATTTTCCTCCACATTTGGTCCAATGTTCACAAAGTACTTATTGAAGTGTTTGCTGAAGACCTCAGGCAGCTTGTAGGTAAGATGCATCTTAACGTCGACACAAAAGGCGAAAACCCACAACGTAGGTGTTAGCTCAACGTAGCATAGAGATAAGCATAGTGAAACATAGGTAGTGTGAAACAACAAAACCAACAAATACAGTTGCGTGTAAATAAATGGTGCGCTTACCCAAATAAACCGGAAACATTTCCCTGGCCAGCTTGACCAAACGGACAACTGTCCATCGGGTAAGTCACTATAATACTGATCATGATACATGCAGTACATCATACAACTTCAGTACATACGCTGTGGCGCTAGCTGTGTACAAACAAAACATGAAATGTGGGCTACTACTTTACAGACACTGCAATATGATTGTTCATGTTTTTCAGTCATTACAGATTGTTGTTCTATCGCATTGTGTTGTGCATTACAAACGTTAAAACCACGTTGACACAGTTGCTAGCTTGCCATAGCGAGCTTGCGGCTAATGCATTAAATCGGCTAATAGCATTATCAAAAAAGCTGCTAAGAAAGATTATCCTAAATATTTTTCAGACGGAAATGTAAAAAAATGACAATATGAACAAAGTAGTTGAAAGCTTCAATAAGTACTTTGTGAACATTGGACCAAATGTGGAGGAAAATATTCCAGATCCCGATTCAGTTGAGGACATGATTGACACTATAGACAGAAGTGAAGTGAAGTGAATTATATTTATATAGTGCTTTTCTCTAGTGACTCAAAGCGCTTTACATAGTGAAACCCAATATATAAGTTACATTTAAACCAGTGTGGGTGGCACTGGGAGCAAGTGGGTAAAGTGTCTTGCCCAAGGACACAACAGCAGTGACTAGGATGGCGGAAGCAGGGATCGAACTTGCAACCCTCAAGTTGCTGGCACGGCCACTCTACCAACCGAGCTATACCGCCCCAAGTCCCAACTCGATGTTCTTCGAAGGTGTGACAAAATTGGAAATAATCAATATTGCGGAAAAATGTAAATCCAAGACCTCAACTGATTGTAACGGAGTTGATATGGAAACGATAAAAAAAGGTTACGGACAAGATTTCAGCAGCCTATCATTTCAAACAGGCAAATTCCCAGACAAAATGAAATTTGCAAATGTCGTCTCGATTTATAAGACTGGAGAAAAACACTAGTTTACAAACTACAGACCTGTTTCTCTTCTTCTACAATTTTCTAAAATTATTGGAAAACTGTTTAACAGATTGGACAAATTCATAAATAAAAATGAAACCCTCACAGGCAACCAATACGGTTACAGAGCCAACATCTCAACATCAATGGCATTCATCGAAATAATATCCTAATAAACAAATTAGAATGGTATGGAATCAGAGGGTTGGTCTTGAACTGGGTAAGAAGCTACTTAACCTACAGGAAGCAATATGTGAAGCTAGGCAAACACACGTCCACAGAGCTGAACATATCTTGTGGCGTACCTCAGGGATCAATACTAGGACCAACATTGTTCAATCTGTATATAAACGATCATTTGTAAAGTTACAAAGGACTTAAAGTTAGTATTATTTGCAGATGATAGAACGGTGTTTGGTTCAAGAGAGAGCATGCAGAAGCTAGTACAAATAACAGAATAAATGCATATCTTAGCATATCTGTATGTAGAATTAAATTATGGAAAGCAAAGACAAGAAATCAAACGATGTACTAATATGATTCAGTTTAAAGGTGCTATATGTAATAATTTAATGTCAAGTCATCATTAAATGGCCTTGATATGTCTATCAAAAGGCATTTTTATAACTTTATAACCTAATCAGTGGCCTAGTGGTTAGAGTGTCCGCCCTGAGATTGGTAGGTTGTTAGTTCAAACCCCGGCCGAGTCATACCAATGACTATAAAAAAATGGGACCCATTACCTCCCTGTTTGACACTCAGCATCAAGGGTTGGAATTGGGGGTTAAATCACCAAAAACTATTCCCGGGCACGGCCACCGCTGCTGCTCACTGCTCCCCTCACCTCCCAGGGGGTGATTAAGGGTGATGGGTCAAATGCAGAGAATAATTTCGCCACACCTCGTGTGTGTGTGAAAATCATTGGTACTTTAACTTGAACTGATAACGGTAGTTCAGCCAGAATATGCTCATTTCAAAATTTAATTTACAGCCCTGAAACATTATTGTTTTCATTTTGATACTTCGCCCTCCACCGTTTGACCAATTAGAAAGTCTGTGAGTGTCTTACATCCAGGTTGGCAGTTATGCACCGCCATCTTCGTCTCGCTACTGCCACTGGTAAAGTTACTAAATATGTCAGACCTTAGTAAATCTAAATGGCGTCGTTATGATTCTCAACTTATCCATGACAAAGCCAGGAACAAAACAAAGATTTGTATCGGGGATGGAGACGATTGAAGGGGAAAATATTTTTTAATCTGACGCCAAATTTGCTAATTTCCTCCTGATAGGTAAGTAAGGTATTGACGTTTTGTTATTACTTGTAATAAATGGAAATTGATATTTCGTATGTAAACTGTATTGTCCAATACAGTCTATGATCTTGTCTAACAAAGCTAGTATATTCGTTGCACGAACATACTAGCTTTGTTAGACAAGATCAAACGCTTAGAATGCTTAGCATGCTAGCCCGGTCAACGACACATCGACATGTAGGCTAACGGGGGAAATATATGACCGTTAGCCTACACGTTGATGTGTCATCCAACTGACAGTGCAAAGAATGATGAGCAACGAGTCGGAATGTTTTTTCACGACGTCTGCAATATGGTCAGCCTAGTGCTGTAACGCAGGCCTGTGATGGATGTGAACACCGACCATACCAAAAGGAGGAGAAATCCCATGGTGAATAAACAGGTTTACAGTTTAGCTCTCCATTCAAGATGATCCCCTGCTGGTCTTCCAATGGACTGGACTTTCATATGAAGTCAGGACCCGGAGTGACCACTCCTTATTTAGAGTTAAAGTTAAAGTTAAAGTACCAATGATTGTCACACACACACTAGGTGTGGCGAAATTATTCTCTGCATTTGACCCATCACCCTTGATCACCCCTGGGAGGTGAGGGGAGCAGTGGGCAGCAGCGGTGGCCGTGCCCGGGAATCATTTTTGGTGATTTAACCCCCAATTCCAACCCTTGATGCTGAGTGCCAAGCAGGGAGGTAATGGGTCCCATTTTTATAGTCTTTGGTATGACTCGGCCGGGGTTAGAACTCACAACCTATGCATCAGTCGGTGACGTCTCTGCGCCCCGACGTGTCTACATGCAAGAGGATCCTCACTATGGACTGGACTCTCACATTATTAACCATGTCCACTCACCGTCCATTGCACCGATCACCCAGGGGAGGATTCCCACATCTACGGTCCCTTCAATCAATCAATGTTTATTTACATAGCCCTAAATCACAAGTGTCTCAAAGGGCTGCACAAGCCACAATGACATCCTCGGCTCAGATCCCACATCAGGGCAAGGAAAAACTCAACCAGGTGGGATGACAATGAGAAACCTTGGAGAGGACCGCAGATGTGGGTGACCCTTTCCCCTAGGGTGACCAGTGCAATGGACGTCGAGTGGATCTAGCATAATATTGTGAAAGTCCAGTCCATAGTGGATCTAACATAATAGTGAGAGTCCAGTCCATAGTGGGGCCAGCAGGAGATTATCCCGAGCGGAGACAGGTCAGCAGCGCAGAGATGTCCCCAACCGAGCGGTCCACCCCGGGTCCCGACTCTGGACAGCCAGCACTTCATCCATGGCCACCGGACCTGTGTGTCTCCCCCTCCACAAGGGAGAGGGGGGCAGAGCAGAAAAGAAAAGAAACGGCAGATCAACTGGTCTAAAAGGGGGGTCTATTTAAAGGCTAGAGTATATAAATGAGTTTTAAGATGGGACTTAAATGCTTCTGCTGAGGTAGCATCTCTAACTGTTACCGGGAGGGCATTCCAGAGTATTGGAGCCCCCGAATATAAAACGCTCTATAGTCCGCAGACTTTTTTTGGGCTCTGGGAATCACTAATAAGCCGGAGTTCTTTGAACGCAGATTTCATGCCGGGACATATGGTACAATACAATCAGCAAGATAGGCTGGAGCTAGACCGTGTAGTATTTTATACGTAAGTAATAAAACCTAAAAATCGGTCCCTTCCAAGGTTTCTTGTTGTTCCCATTGGGTAGAATTTTGTCTTGCCCTGATGTGGGATCTGAGCCGAGGATGTCGTTGTGGCTTGTGCAGCCCTTTGAGACACTTGTGATTAAGGGCTATATAGAAGTAAACTTTGATTGAGATGTGGTCTGCACGTCTGCTTCAACACTTTGACATCTGTGCACCAACCTTCGTTTATGTAGGAGCATATTCCGTCTTCCCAGGGAGGTCTTTTACGCGGCCCGCTCTGAGGAGCTGAAAGTCCGGGATGTGTTCACTGAGCCAGCTTTCATTAAAAGGCAAGGCGGCGGTTCTGCCAAAATCCATGTTTCTGGTGTTTAGTAGCAGCACTTCATCCATCTTATTAGCCAGGGAGCGGACATTCGCCAAGAATGGAGGGAGGCGCAGTGCGTAATCCCCGCCGCCTCAGTTCAACGAGCACGCCTGCCCGTTTTCCCCCGTCTGCGGCGTCTCCGGTAATGTCCATAGAGCGCTGCTGCTCTTCCAGTAAGAATCTCTCTTTCTGGTTAAATGAGACCAGTGGAAAAAGTATTTCAGAGAACTGTCCAATGCTTAATAGTTCTTGTCTAGTGAAAGAGACCAGAGAAGGGGAGCAAAAAACTAAAATAAAGAAAAACGCAACAACTAAGAGAGAACGCAGTACCGCCATCTTGAAGAATGTTGGATAGATGAAAAATATCAACTTCTTCTCAGCGCTGTCCTTCACATCCTATTCCTTGTTGAAAAACAAAGTTATGTCCATTTCTAGTTCTAAGTTCAGCAACATGCTCTAGACAGAATATGTGCAGACATCTGGTCTTACTAGCGAGTAAGACCAGATGTTTTGGGCAGCTATTAGGGCAGGGATGTCAAACATACGGCCCGAGGGCTGGATCAGGCCTGCGAACAGGTTTTATCCGGCCCGTGGGATGAGTTTGCCAAGTATAAAAATGTCCCTGAAATTTTTTAACGAAATAAACTGCTGTTCTAAATGTGTCCACTGGATGTCGCAATCGCAATTCTTTGTATATTTGTAGATTATGCTACACATGTACATAATAAACCATATGATGTTAGTACATCAGTCGAGGAAAATGATCAAACTACATAAATACCATACTGTAATTTGATTTTGATATAATTTTTTTATCTTGATAGATTGAAAATGAACACCAATGACTTAACTGGTGAGATGAACATGATCACATAATTTATTCAGTAAATATAAATAACGACAAATAAAGTATTGTTGCGTATGACCAGACTTCCCTCCCAGGGAAGTAAAGTCACTGGTCAATCCCATGTTCTTTCAGATGACATATGTGCAGAGTAAGAAGGACCATCAAGACAGAATAGGAATATTATCAAGTTTTACTAAAGCTTCAGGAGACCAGCCCACACCAATACATTCATACCGGCTTCTCGAATTGGTCAAACATTCAAACGGAAGAGACAACTTCTTGCATACGAAGAAAGTCCCCACCCTGTCCAGAAAGGAATACAGCCTCATTGTTCTAATACAGATAAGATATAAAGGGAGTACTCCAACTCCTACATTCCGAGTCTTCAAGGTAAAGCACACAGTTACTTGCATACATAAGATTAATAAAATAGAAAGAGTACAAATGGAAAAACACTAGCTCCTTTAAACATGGCTATGAATAAAGAAATAACTCTTAAACATATATGCATTCTCCACAGTATATATACTATTAAACACAACAGGTTATTGTAAAAAACAAACAAACTGTCAAGTAAAGGTGGTGACGAACCCCAAGATGCAGAGATGGCAGGCTTGGTGCAGGAAAACAGGTTTTAATGTCCAAAATTCAGGAAAAACACAAACCAGGAATAGGGAACAGGACCCAGCAAACAGGAAACGAGGAACTTGAAGACAGCAAGCTGCAAACAGCTATCAGGATACAGCAAACAGTCCACAGCATACAGCTTACAGGTAGTAATACTCCAGCACTGACTGGAGAGCGAGGCAGGTCTAAATAGTGGCCTGATTGGCAATTGCCACCAGGTGTGCCAGACTGCCACTCAGGGACAGGTGAGGCAAAACAGCGCTCAGGGAGACAAGCAGGAAACTGAACCAAAATAAGAGCGCTGACAGGAAATAAAACACAAACACAGAGGAAAAACTCAAACATAAACAAACTGTCAGTTAATATAAATAACGACAACTTATTTACACAATAAATAATTATACACTAACAACTTTATGATTTGTACAATTACAGAATCATCAATCAATCAATGTTTATTTATATAGCCCTAAATCACAAGTGTCTCAAAGGGCTGCACAAGCCACAACGACATCCTCGGTACAGAGCCCACATAAGGGCAAGGAAAAACTCACCCAGGTGGGACGTCGATGTGAATGACTATGAGAAACCTTGGAGAGGACCGCATATGTGGGTAACCCCCCCTGTAGGGGAGACCGAATG
Source organism: Nerophis lumbriciformis (assembly GCF_033978685.3). Lineage (NCBI taxonomy): Eukaryota > Metazoa > Chordata > Actinopteri > Syngnathiformes > Syngnathidae > Nerophis > Nerophis lumbriciformis. Next base: position 34,988,536 of record NC_084557.2, on the reverse strand, counting down.
CAATAGATGTCAAGTGTTCTATTTATATAAGAATGTGCTTGTTCTATTTTTAAACACACAAAACCATCTGAAGTTGTCTTTATTTTTAAGTTATCGTGCCGTGATTTTACCAGTCTGGCCCACTTGGGAGTAGATTTTTCTCCATGTGGCCCCGGATCTAAAATGAGTTTGACACCCCTGTCTTAGGTCTTGGTCTAAAATGAGTTTGACACCCTGTCTTAGGGCTTCACTGTGACACTTGCGACGCCAACTAATTGCAGGGATGCTTGTAACTCACATTTTTGCTTGCAACTTAAAGCACAACAATTAGCCGAGAGACAGCTCTTATTAAAGTTGAGGTATCACTGTATATTTATTCCCCCATTGAATCACAACTGATGAATACAGTTGAAAGTCAATTTTGAAGAAAGAAAAGACAATCGGTGCTTCACTTAGTAAGAGTTGACAAGAAGCAATGACATATCCAGAAGATAAATGGTGTTTGTTGTTCTTTTCCAAATAGAAATTGTAGTTATTGCAAAATATCCAACGTAAATGTTGTACAATGTCAGCCACCCGAGTGGATCCCTGGAGCATTTTTTAAAAATAATTGAAAATGGAAGAAAAAGGGGGGAAAATACTTTATTTGTTTTAAAATGTTTTTTTGTTTGAGGACAAACATGACACAAACCTTCCCAATTGTTAGAAAGCCCACTGTTTAATATGTTTGTGTGTATGCTTCACTGATGACACTATTTGGTGAACATCGTTTTGTCCTACTAATTTCCTCGGTTCTTGAACTCACCATAGTGTGGGCTGTGACGCAACAGTTTGTTTACATGTCAAATCTTCCACTCCTTCTTTGTCTCATTTTGTCCACCAAACGTTTTATGCTGTGCGCGAATGCACAAAGGTGCGCTTTGTTGGGGTTAAATCACCAAAAATGATTCCCGGACGCGGCCACCGCTGCTGCCCACTGCTCCCCTCACCTCCCAGGGGGTGATCAAGGGTGATGGGTCAAATGCAGAGAATAATTTCGCCACACCTAGTGTGTGTGTGACAATCATTGGTACTTTAACTTTAATGTTATTGACTTGTTGCAGTGCTAATCAGGCATATTTGGTCAGTGCATGACTGCAAGCTAATCAATGCTAACATGCTATTTAGGCTATCTGTATGTACATATTGCATCATTATGCCTCATTTGTAGGTATATTTGAGCTCATTTAATATCCTTTACTTTTATCCTCTTTGTATATCATTTAGTTTTGCATGTCTCATGACACATTATCTGTATGTAATAGTGGCTGCATTTCTGTTCGTTTGTGTGCCATGTTGTTCCAGACCACAGCAAACATTAGCAACATTTCTATCAACGAAGATTTGCTTAAGCCTGCAACACATAGTCATTTTGATAGTAGGCTATTATAGCTAATATAGACACTTACGTCATGTGTTGCCTTCATTATAAGACTTATATTTTCATTTTTTGCGGCTCCAGACAGATCTGTTTTTTGTATTTTTGGTCCAACATGGCTCTTTCAACGTTTTGGGTTGCCGACCCCTAAACTAGACTAAACAGTGAGGAATACGAAGCATGCGACAGTGGACCTTTTAAAAATGACATTTCCGTCACAGATTGTGAATATCATATCAGTTTTCTACTTAGATATGATATGCCCATAACTGTTACGCATACAACTGGTTGGGCACATGGAGTGACGTACACAAATCACTGTTTCCCATTTGACCAATTAAACAGTTTCCTATGTGTATAATGTATTTATTATGAAATTACATGACAGAATACTGCTAAAGGCAGTGAGGGGTGCATTTATTAATACATGCTTTTTCAAAAACTACAAAGACCTATACTAATTCAGCAAATGGTATACTTTACTGTATTCTTAAATCTCAGTGACCAAAAACATTGTGACCCAGGATCCTAATGTCATACAGCAGTGGTTCTTAACCTGGGGTTCGATCGAACCCTAGGGATTCGGTGAGTCGGCCTCAGGGGTTCGGCGGAGGTCAAAACACACCCGACTCATCGTGTAAATAAAAACTTCTCCCTATCTGCGTATTATGGATACGGCAACAGCAGAAGTCACACTGATTTGCAGGTGTGTAATTTGTTGGGGGTTTATGCACTGTGTTGGTTTTGTTGTTAGAACAAGGTGATGTTCATGCAAGGTTCATTTTGTGCAGCAGTAAAAAAAACATGGTAACACTTTAGTATGGGGAACATATTCACCATTAATTATTTGCTTATTAACATGCAAGTTAGTAACATATTGGCTCTTAACTAGTCATTATTAAGTACTTATTAATGCCTTATTCAGCATGGCCTTATTATAACCCTAACCCTCTAACCCTGGCCCTAACACTCTAACCCTAACCCTAACCAAATAACTCTAAATTAAGTCTTTGTTACTTAGAATATGTTCCCCATACTAAAGTGTTACCAACAACATATAACTTTGTCTTGAATTTGGAAAAAAAAAAACATTTTATTTTTCACTAAAGAAGGGTTCGGTGAATGCGCATATGAAACTGGTGGGGTTCGGTACCTCCAACAAGGTTAAGAACCACTGTCATACAGCCTGTCTAGTCACGTACTGAATAACACAATCAATCATTCACTTTGATTGATTGATTGATTGAGACTTTTATTAGTAGATTGCACAGTACAGTACATATTCCGTACAATTGACCACTAAATGGTAACACCCGAATAAGTTTTTCAACTTGTTTAAGTCGGGGTCCACTTAAATTGATTCATGATACAGATATATACTATCATATATACTACCATCGTAATACAGTCATCACACAAGATAATCATCAGGGTGTATACATTGAATGATTTACATTATTTACAATTCGGGGTGTGGAGGGGGAAATGGATATTGAAACAGTGTAGGTCTGACTTGGTAGGATATGTACAGCAAGTAAATGATAAATGGGTTATACTTGTATAGCGCTTTTCTACCTTCAAGGTACTCAAAGCGCTTTGACAGTATTTCCACATTCACCCATTCACACACACATTCACACACTGATGGCGGGAGCTGCCATGCAAGGCGCTAACCAGCAGCCATCAGGAGCAAGGGTGAAGTGTCTTGCCCAAGGACACAACGGACATGACTAGGATGGTAGAAGGTGGGGATTGAACCCCAGTAACCAGCAACCCTCCGATTGCTGGCACGGTCACTCTACCAACTTCGCCACGCCGTCAGGTAGTGGACACAACTAATTCACCGGCGAATTAACCAGGCTTGATAATCGAAAAAAATAGTATTGCTGAACCTTTAAAATGAACCGAACATATTGCTCCACATTCTTGAATATAAATAGTATAGGCAGTAGGTGTTGTCAGTAAGACCCAATCGGGTAACATGAAAACCAGACAGGAACAAAGTGGAAAAACATACTTTTCCCCACAAAAAACAATTGGAGAACATATGCTTCACATACCTCATTTTGAATGGCTGAGCAGTAATATCGTAGTTCTTGTCTTTATCTTGCCTGGTGTCCTCCGCCTTATCTCTGCCGTAAGTCTGAGACAGGACCACTGGCCCTGGAGAAATAAAGCTCTTTATTCTATGTGACATCACCTTTCCAGACTTGAAAGTGGTATTGCCCTTGCATCACTTTCAAATGTCCGTGCAAAGGTTTGTAAACATTAGTGATTATTTCTCGAAGAAGTTCAATATTTCAGAGAAGTTTTAGAACGAGATCAAAGTTCACCACGACCCCGAGTCACACGTTGTGTTCCGAGTCAGTCAGAGGGATTGCAGTTTGATAAACTCTTCTGATTTTGGTTGTACGAGATATGTAGATCTGTAGTCAACTACTCTCACTCACTACGATATGGAACGATAGGAAAACATCATATCACTTTATGATGACCATAATTATCAGTGTTACTACAAAACCCAAAACCAGTGAAGTTGGCACGTTGTGTAATTCGTAAATAAAAACGGAATACAATGATTTGCAAATCCTTTTCAACCCATATTCAGTTGAAAAGACTGCAAAGACAAGATATTTAATGTACGAACTGAGAAACTAATTATTTTTTTGCAAAATAATCATTAACCTGGCAGCAACACATTGCAAACAAGTTGGCCCAGGGGCATTTTTACCACTGTGTTACATGGTCTTTCCTTTTAACAACACTCAGTAAACGTTTGGGAACTGAGGAGAATGGGAATCCTTTCCCATTCTTGCTTGAGGTACAGCTTAAGTTGTTCAACAGTCCGGGGTCTCCGTTGTGGTATTTTAGGCTTCATAATGCGTCACACATTTTCAATGGGAGACAGGTCTGGACTACAGGCAGGCCAGTCTAGTACCCACACTCTTTTACTATGAAGCCACGCTGTTGTAATAACGTGGCTTGGCATTGTCTTGCTGAAATAAGCAGGGGCTTCTACAAACCCCGTTTCCATATGAGTTGGGAAATTGTGTTTGATGTAAATATAAACGGAATACAATGATTTGCAAATCATTTTCAACCCATATTCAGTTGAATATGCTACAAAGACAACATATTTGATGTTCAAACTGATAAACTTTTTTTTTTTTGCAAATAATCATTAACTTTAGAATTTGATGTCAGCAACACGTGACAAAGAAGTTGGGAAAGGTGGCAATAAATACTGATAAAGTTGAGGAATGCTCATCAAACACTTATTTGGAACATCCCACAGGTGAACAGGCAAATTGGGAACAGGTGGGTGCCATGATTGGGTATAAAAGTAGATTCCATGAAATGCTCAGTCATTCACAAACAAGGATGGGGCGAGGGTCACCACTTTGTCAACAAATGCGTGAGCAAATTGTTGAACAGTTTAAGAAAAACCTTTCTCAACCAGCTATTGCAAGGAATTTAGGGATTTCACCATCAACGGTCCGTAATATCATCAAAGGGTTCAGAGAATCAGGAGAAATCACTGCACGTAAGCAGCTAAGCCAGTGACCTTCGATCCCTCAGGCTGTACTGCATCAACAAGCGACATCAGTGTGTAAAGGATATCACCACATGGGCTCGGGAACACTTCAGAAACCCACTGTCAGTAACTACAGTTTGTCGCTTTATCTGTAAGTGCAAGTTAAAACTCTCCTATGCAACGCGAAAACCGTTTATCAACAACACCTAAAAACGCCGTCGGCTTCGCTGGGCCTGAGCTCATCTAAGATGGACTGATACAATGTGGAAAACTGTGGACGTTGTGTCCTCCGGACCAAAAAGGAAAATAACTGCCAAGGCAACAAACCGTAACATCCGGGTAAGCATTTTCTTTGTTTCGCTTTGGTGTGGTTACCGTATTTTTCGGACTATGAGGCGCACTTAAAATCCTTTAATTTTCTCAAAACTCGACGGCGCACCTTATAATCCGGTGCACCTAATGTACGGAATAATTTTGGTTGTGGTTACCAACCTCGAAGCTGTTTTATTTGGTACATGGTGAAATGATAAGTGTGACCAGTAGATGGCAATCACACATAAGCGATACATGTAGACTGCAATATGATGGCAGTCACACATAAGAGATGCGTGTAGACTGCAATATGACTCAAGTAAACAACACCAACATTTTAAATGTTCCATTGAAAATATAGAACATTACACACGGCGCTCAAAAATGTATCAAAATGTTTTAGTACGACTTTGGTAAGCTATGAAGCCACACCGCTTGAAGGATTGTACTGTGCTTCAACATAGAGTATTATTATGGTGTGTGTATAAGGTAAGACATTATCTGGCGGTTTGTTTCGCAATATTATGCAAAAGAAACTTCTCTTATCTTCTGGTACTTGCTGATCTGTATTTGGGATCTGCATAAGTCCTGAAAATTTGTGTGCGTCCGCCCTTGTAGTCCATGCCGAGGCAATAGTCGATAAGCTTATTTTCTCTATCTTCTTGTTATGTGACATTCATCCTCCACTGTTGCCATTTCTAATATAAAGTAGTGTAAAGTTCTTACTTATATCTGTCAGTAGACTTGCCATGAAAGCGCTAAAACATACCGGTGTTGTGAGTTTACATTATTCACCCAAGGAACTTTAGTTTAGAGTTTCGGTCGGACGTTTTTCCGGCCTTGTTGTTGTTTCCGGATGAGGAGATGCTGCTCCGTTATTGATTCAAGTAAAGTCTGAATGTCATTAAAACAGTTAGCTCCATCTTTTGACACTTCTTCCACTCCCGTCCTTGCACGCTACACCGCTACAACAAAGATGACGGGGAGAAGACGCTGCTGAAGGTGAGCCACGTAAATAAGACCGCCCACAAAACGGCGCATCTTGAAGCAACTGTCAAAAAGTGGCTTGAAGATGATCTGTAAAACATAATCTATGCAACATTTTGACCAAAGAACCACCATTACATGTTATGTAGACCACAAGGAAGTGTTTTACATTTAGAAAAAAATAATAATAATATGACCCCTTTAATGCGCCCTATAATCCGGTGCGCTTTTGTATGAAAATAAACCTGGCTTGACCCGCTCATCGACAATTCCCTTTATAATCCAGTGCGCCTTATAAATCTGGAAAATACGGTACTTACAACAATATACAAACATGTGGATTACCATACAAATGCAAATATTCTTGCTTGTCGATGCACGTGAACATGTCTTGTTTTAAAGCCAATATGAAGTTCAACCGGAATGACGATGTCTGTATTCTTGTAGGCTGAATGCCAGATTAGTAGGCGATGGCCAAGCCTTTGTCCTCATCATTTGAATGCTTTCCATGCTGCGCTTGTTGACTTCATGCTATGATTACAAAAGCCTGTTGTTTGTGATACCAATGTAAAAGGTAGACGAGGATACCTGTAATGCAAGCCTGGGCAATTATTTTGACTGGTGGGCCACATTTAGAGAAAAAAATGTGTCTGGGGGCCGGTATATCTATTTTTAGGGACACTAATACAAAACCTCACAATAATGTCTGATTGAAGGCTGAAAACTAGAGGTTTCCTATAATATCGGCCTGCCGATATTATCGGCCGATAAATGCGTTAAAATGTAACATTGGAAATTATCGGTATCGTTTTTTTTATTATCGGTATCGTTTTTTTAAATTGTATTTATTTTTATTTTTTTATATTGAATCAACATAAAAAACACAAGATACACTTACAATTAGTACACCAACCCAAAAAACCTCCCTCCTCCATTTACACTCATTCACACAAAAGGGTTGTTTCTTTCTGTTATTAATATTCTGGTTCCTACATTATATATCAATATATATCAATACAGTCTGCAAGGGATACAGTCCGTAAGCACACATGATTGTGCGTGCTGCTGGTCCACTAATAGTACTAACCTTTAACCGTTAATTTTACTCATTTTCATTAATTACTAGTTCCTTTGTAACTGTTTTTATATTGTTTTACTTTCTTTTATATTCAAGAAAATGTTTTTAATTTTTTTATCTTATTTTATAATTATTTTTTCAAAAGTACCTTATCTTCACCATACCTGGTTGTCCAAATTAGGCGTAATAATGTGTTAATTCCACGACTGCATATAATCGGTTGATATCAGTATCAGTTGATATCGGTATCGGTAATTAAAGAGTTGGACAATATCGGAATATCGGCAAAAAGCCATTATCGGACATCCCTACTAAAAACGTTATGACAGACCGCCTTAAAAAACGTAATGGAATTTTAAAAAATTCTATGAACGATAAAACACTGAATATTGACAAAATATGAACGACACAACCCCCTTTTGATTGACATATTTTACAATCAAGTGAAACGCAACCAAAATGCAACAAACAGTGAAACATGAACCCGAAGGGTACAAAATAAACCCACCTACAATCTGATATATCTGATATATCACTAAGCTTTGGAACTTTGTTGTGAAAATCTCCTTCTGCGTCTGTGGAAACGCTTCCCACCCACACTGCTTGGTGCCTCGTCTGAGCTGCTGTGACGTAGATTATTACCATAGTAACTAATTAGATTACCATAGTAACTGGTATATCATCCATAAGCGCAGATTCCAACCATTGAAACACTTAGTATAGTTGAAGACTTACGGTCATTAGAAAACATCACTGCACATCATAATGGCAGCTACACTTTCCATCTTAAACATCTACAAAAATTATTTGGGAATGTCCAGCGGGCCAGATTGAAAAGCTTAACGGGCCGCATGTGGCGCCCAGGCCTTAATTTTCCCAGGTCTGCTGTAATGAGATCACAGTTTTTGACAGTCCCAATGAATGACTCACAGCATCAGGTGTATAACACTGCTCGCTGAGCATACCTGATGAGGGAAAGCCTATTTCCTCCAGGGCCACAACACACAACAACAACAAACACCTCTGAGATGTGCGTATAATGCCTTTGGGAAGTTCTCCAAAAAGCTCACTTTTTCCATTCCGTCCGCAGTCTCCTGACAGAGATGTTTCTGTGGCCACACTGGTGATCATTCACAATGACATCATCTTGACTAGAAGATTGTCACGTTCATTATTTTATTGACAGTAAATCTAGGTTTTTCATATAATTGGGTTCGATACTTAGGTTTTAGAACTTTTCAGAATGGATTACTAACAAAATCAGAGGTGTGACTTTACAGAAGTACCTTGACTTAATAAGCTTATTTGGTTATGTGGTAGAGCTCTTAACTCCAAACACTTGTATCTTAAAGGCCTACTGAAACCCACTACTACCGACCACGCAGTCTGATAGTTTATATATCAATGATGAAATCTTAACATTGCAACACATGCCAATACGGACGGGTTAGCTTACTAAAGTGCAATTTTAAATTTTGCGCGAAATATCCTGCTGAAAACGTCTCGGTATGATGACGTCTGCGCGTGACGTCACGGATTGTAGAGGACATTTTGGGACAGCATGGTGGCCAGCTATTAAGTCGTCTGTTTTCATCGCAAAATTCCACAGTATTCTGGACATCTGTGTTGGTGAATCTTTTGCAATTTGTTCAATGAACAATGGAGACAGCAAAGAAGAATGCTGTAGGTGGGAAGCGGTGTATTGCGGCCGACTGCAGCAACACAAACACAGCCGGTGTTTCATTGTTTACATTCCCGGAAGATGACAGTCAAGCTTTACCATTGGCCTGTGGAGAACTGGGACAACAGAGACTCTTACCAGGAGGACTTTGAGTTGGATGCGCAGACGCGGTACGGTGAGTACGCATGCAGCTGCGGCTTCCAAACATTTGATCGCTTGCCCGTACATGCGTGCCGCTAAGTGCATGTCACGTACGTAACTTTGGGGACTTTGGGGAAATATATGTGCTGTATGAACTTTGGGGAGGTGAACGGTACTTTGGGCTGTGGGATTGAGTGTGTTGTGCAGGTGTTTGAGTTGTATTGGCGGGTTATATGGACGGGAGGGGGGAGGTGTTTGTTATGCGGGATTCATTTGTGGCATATTAAATATAAGCCTGCTTGTGTTGTGGCTAATAGAGTATATATATATGTCTTGTGTTTATTTACTGTTTTAGTCATTCCCAGCTGAATATCAGGTCCCACCCGCCTCTCACAGCATCTTCCCTATCTGAATCGCTCCCACTGCCCTCTAGTCCTTCACTCTCACTTTCCACATCCACAAATCTTTCATCCTCGCTCAAATTAATGGGGAAATCGTCGCTTTCTCGGTTCGAATCACTCTCGCTGCTGGTGGCCATGATTGTAAACAATGTGCGGATGTGAGGAGCTCCACAACCTGTGACGTCACGCTACTCGTCTGCTACTTCCGGTACAGGCAAGGCTTTTTTATCAGCGACCAAAAGTTGCGAACTTTATCGTCGATGTTCTCTACTAAATCCTTTCAGCAAAAATATGGCAATATCGCGAAATGATCAAGTATGACACATAGAATGGACCTGCTATCCCCGTTTAAATAAGAAAATCGCATTTCAGTAGGCCTTTAAATCATTGTTTCCCATTGAAATGAATTACAGTCATGGGACCTGTTACGGCTCCTCTTGCGTTCAAAAAGGTTCGAAAAAATAAAAATAGAGATAGCAGAGTAGTCCTGAGGAGGAGGTCTATGACTCACTAAATTCCTTAATAAGCACTCGCGGAGATATTTCTAGATTCCAAATTATCATAATTTATTTTTACAAACAAAAAATATTCTCCGTGGTTGACTTCATAATAATCAGAATAACTTAATTAGCGCTAAATAAACTGTTTCACTCCTCACTCCTTCAACATGACAGACAGACAAAAGGAGCACCCAGCTGTCCTGTCTTCGTAATCATAGGAGGAGGAAGTTGCTGAAAACAATCAGTCAATCATAATTCATCTAAAACATCCAATAATTCATCAACATCATCATTGGCATTATTTGATTTCATTGTCAAAACAATTAATACATAAATAATATAGATAGGCTCCAACAGATCCATTGCCCGGATCATGTTTTGTTTTAGTTTAAAACTCCCTTAGTTCTGTTTCAGCACCCCTGGGTTTGTGTTTCTTGGTTGTCATGGGTGCTGATTATTTTCACCTGCCTATGATTAGTGCAGTGCCTCAGACTGGAAGTCTCTGCAGAGACTGGCGAGGACGGCGGAAAAAATCATCAGGACTTTTCTTCCTCCTATCCAGGAAATCCCAAAAAGCCGCCACCTGACCAGGGCTCAGAAAATCGGTAGAGACTCCTCCCACCCCCAACAAGGACTGTTTTCACTGCTGGACTCTAGATCAGTGTTTTTCAACTTTTTTTGAGCCAAGGCACATTTTTTTCATTGAAAAAATCCTGAGGGACACCTCTAGCAGAAAACATAAAAAAATGAAACTCAGCAGCCGATATTGACAGTAAAAAGTCGTTTTTGCAATTGTTGGATATAAATTTAAACCATAATCAAGCATGCATCAATATAGCTCTTGTCTCAAGGTAGGTGATACTGTCACCACCTGTCACATCACGCCGTGACTTATTTTGAGTTTTTTGCTGTTTTCCTGTGTGTAGTGTTTTAGTTCTTGTCTTGCGCTCCTATTTTGGTGTTTTTTTTCCTGTTTTGTTGATATTTTCCTGTAGCAGTTTCATGTCTTCCTTGAGCGCTATTCCCCGCACCTGCTTTGTTTTCGCAATCCAGACAATTTAAGTTGTGCGGACGCTTTCCTTCTTTGTGGGGACTATTGTTGATTGTCATGTCATGCACGGATGTACTTTGCGGACGCCGTCTCCACTACACACGCTGTAAGTCTTTGCTCTCGTCCAGCATTTTGTGTTTTGTTTACTTTGCAGCCAGTTCAGTTTTAGTTTCGTTTTGCATAGCCATGCCTTAGCTTCAATGCCTTTTTCTGTGGTATAGCTCGGTTGGTAGAGTGGCCGTGCCAGAAACTTGAGGGTTCCAGATTCGATCCCCGCTTCCGCCATCCTAGTCACTGCCGCTGTGTCCTTGGGCAAGACACTTTACCCACCTGCTCCCAGTGCCACCCACACTGGTTTAAATGTTACTTAGATATTGGGTTTCACTATGTAAAAGCGCTTTGAGTCACTAGAGAAAAGCGTTGTATAAATATACTTCACTTCTTAGAGGCACACACCTTTTGTTTATTTTTGGTTTAAGCATAAGATAGCTGTCGTCTGCATATTGTGATCACGACACGACGTGTTTCCAAAATCTACAAAGCAATTAGCTACCTGCCGCAACCTACTAATATGGAAGAGTATTACACGGTTACTCTGCCGAGCTCTAGACAGCACAGACACTCAACAACAGCACATTATTTACGGATTATAATTACTTGTGTGCAAAAAATATTTTAACTAGAGATGTCCAATAATATTGGCCTGCTGATATTATCGGCCGATAAATGCTCTAAAATGTAATATCGGAAATTAACGGTATCGTTTTTTTATTATCGGTATTATTTTTTTTTTTATTAAATCAACATAAAAAACACAAGATACACTTACAATTAGTGCACCAACCCAAAAAAACTCCCTCCCCCATTCACACAAAAGGGTTGTTTCTTTCTGTTATTAATATTCTGGTTCCTACATTATATATCAATATATATCAATACAGTCTGCAAGGGATACAGTCCGTAAGCACACATGATTGTGCGTGCTGCTGGTCCACTAATAGTACTAACCTTTAACAGTTAATTTTACTAATTTTCATGAATTACTAGTTTCTATGTAACTGTTTTTATATTGTTTCACTTTCTTTTTTATTCAAGAATTTTTTTTTAATTTATTTATCTTATTTTATTTTATTTTTTTATTTTTTTTTAAAGGACCTTATCTTCACCATACCTGGTTGTCCAAATTAGGCATAATAATGTGTTAATTCCACGACTGTATATATCGGTATCGGTTGATATCGGTATCGGTAATTAAGAGTTGGACAATATCGGAATATCGGATATCGGCAAAAAGCCATTATCGGAAATCCCTATTTTTAACCCAATTAGGTGAAATAACATAATCTCACACGGCACACCAGACTATATTTTACGGCACACTAGTGTGCCGCGGCACAGTGGTTGAAAAACACTGCTCTAGAAAGAGGTTCCGCAGCCTCCGTAGCAGAACCTCCATGTTCTGTACCCGCTTCTTCCCTCAGGCCATAAGACTCTTGAACGCATCATTATAATCCCCTCAATTCCCCCCAAAATCGGATGAACTCGCTGGAATATAAAGACAATATAACATACATCCATAAACGTGGATGCATATGCAATAGTGCAATATATTTATCTGTACAGTAATCTATTTATTTATATCTGCACCTTATTACTCTTTTATCCTGCACTACAACGAGCTAATGCAACAACATTTTGTTCTTATATGTACTGTAAAGTTCGAATTTGAATGACGATAAAAGGAAGTCTAAGTCTAATATTTATTCCTGCCTTTCGCCACACTCAGTCTAGCTGTCTTGTTTGCTTTACGCAACAGTTACGTTGGATGTTTTCCTACTTCTTTGCTCACGATTCCTCTGCTAAGTTTTGCCTTAGCTCCCCGTGGTCTTTTGTTTTGTATCTTGTCTTTTGGTATTTTGAATGATTCATGAGGAATAAATCATTTCCTTACCTGCACTTTGCCTCCGGAGTTCCTGCTGCATCTTGGTAGAACGACCCGCGCATCACCATGCGACCCAGACGTAACACTTGGCCCACCAAAACAGCACAATTTTAACATGGAACGTGCTTTTTAAAAAGGAAATCAAACTTTTAAACAAGGAATATTACATTAAAAAACACAATAGAATGTACTACTTTCAAATACAGTGGTGTAATGAACGAATGTAATATTAATGTGCAGCATTTACCTTGGAGAACGGACTTCTACGGTGTCTACTTCCAGATGCTTCTCTGTCAAACACACCATCAGCAGCGTTTCCATATTTTCATGGATAAGTGTCATGATAATAATTAGATATTATTTTTACATCCTTGGCTGGGGTTAGACTCATTCTCACTTTCTTCCTTACCACGCTTGGAAAACCAAGTCGGGTCCATCTCTATAGCTATAAGCTAAAGCTAACGAGTAAGATCAGACGTTTTGGGTTCACTGTGACATTTGTTACGCCAACTAATGACGGGGGACGATTGCAACTCAAAATTTTGCTTGCAACTTAAAGCATAACAATTCACTGAGAAGACAGCTCTTATCTCAAAACACTCTTAAAGGGAAATTGCACTTTTTTGGGGAATTTTGACGATCATTCACAATCCTTATGTAAGACAAGAACACGTCGCTTTATTTTTTTTAAGCATTCTAATTTTAATAGCGCCCATGAAGACCTCTAAAAAAACATCCAAAAACTGCCAAAAGTACTCCATTTACATCTCGTGACCTGAATATTAACTAAGTATTAGCAATATTGTTATTACCGTATTTTTCGGAGTATAAGTCGCACCGGAGTATAAGTCGCACCTGCCGAAAAATGTATAATAAAGAAGGAAAAAAACATATATATATGGGGGAAATGTATTTCATAAAAGCCAACACCAAGAATAGATATTTGAAAGGCAATTTAAAATAAATAAAGAATAGTAAACAACAGGCTGAATAAGTGTACGTTATATGAGGCATAAATAACCAACTGAGAACGTGCCTGGTATGTTAACGTAACATATTATGGTAAGAGTCACTCAAATAACTATAACATATAGAACATGCTATACGTTTACCAAACAATCTGTCACTCCTAATCGCTAAATCCCATGAAATCTTATACGTCTAGTCCAGGGGTCGGCAACCCAAAATGTTGAAAGAGCCATATTGGACCAAAAATACAGTAACAAATCTGTCTGGAGCCGCAAAAATATTAAAAGCCATATTACATACAGATAGTGTGTCATGAGATATAAATTGAATCAAGAGGACTTAAAGGAAACTAAATGAGCTCAAATATAGCTACAAACGAGGCATAATGATGCAATATGTACATATAGCTAGCCTAAATAGCATGTTAGCATCGATTAGCTTGCAGTCATGCAGTGACCAAATATGTCTGATTAGCACTCCACACAAGTCAATAACATCAACAAAACTCACCTTTGTGCATTCATGCACAACGTTAAAAGTTTGGTGGACAAAATGAGACAGAAAAAGAAATGGCATAAAACACGTCCTAGAAAGTCGGAGAAAGTTATACATGTAAACAAACTAGGGTGAGTTCAAGGACCGCCAAAATTAGTAGGACAAAACAGCGCTCGCCAAATACTCGAATCAGTGAAGCATGTTTAATATAAACAGTGGGATTTATAACAATTAGGGAGGTTTGTGTCATGTTTGTCCTCCTACAGAAACCATATTAAAACAAAAAATATATTTTTTTCCCCTCATCTTTTTCCATTTTTCATACATCTTTGAAAAAGCTCCAGGGAGCCACTAGGGCGGCGCTAGAGAGCCGCATGCGGCTCTGGAGCCGCGGGTTGCCGACCCTGGTCTAGTCTCTTACGTGAATGAGCTAAATAATATTATTTGATATTTTACGCTAATGTATTAATCATTTCACACATAAGTCACACCCCCGGCCAAACTATGAAAAAAACCCGTGACTTATAGTCTGAAAAATACGGTAAAAGGGGCTAATGCGAGGAACTACTTTTAGTGGGGCTGTGATCACAAAGAGGTAACTCGATTATGCAGATATTGACATACTGATCCGGTGAGCTGCTACATCGCCTCTGAGTTAGTAAAAGTTCAACCGTTTCTAGATCATAAATCATGCCTCTCACCTGGATAGTGGAAGGTTGTGGCATACACGCAGAAGTTGGTCAACTCTGACATTCAACTTAGACCCGGAGATGGCGAGAAAGACAAGAAAAGACAATTGTTTGGAGCCAATTGTTTTTTTGTTTTTTTTCCTGCGTGAAAATTAAAATGATTTCTTCATCTAAACGGGAATATATAAACATCACATCAGTCAGCATCCCAGTGAGAGGAAACATTGTACAGTAAGAGGTTGTTTTATTATGTTCGTACACTGCAAAAAGTCAGTGTTCAAAAACAAGAAAAAGTAAATAAATACAAAAATTAGGGGTATTTTACTTGAACTAAGCAAAATTACCTGCCAATAGAACAAGAACATTGTAAAATTAGCTAACCTCAATGAACCCAAAAATACCTTAAAATAAGTATACTCTCACTAATAACAAGTGCACTTTTCTTGGTAGGAAAAAAAAATTAGACCTTTTTGCTCAATATGTTGAAAAATATTCTTAAATTAAGTAAATGCTAGTGCCATTATCTTGACATAATGATATGTGCTCGGCATCATGATTTTTTTCCATGCTTGTAGTAAGAAATTATTACTTTAAAAAAGTAGTTTTATACTTGTGAGTGTTGATGACACAGCTTTGCATCAGTTGATATTCTAGTTTCAAGCATGTTTTACTCAATATAGGTCATCAAATCTCAACAACAAGCTGTAATATCTTACTGAGATCATTTAGGACCAAAACCCTTAAAACAAGTAAAACACTCTAACATAAAATCTGCTTAGTGAGAAGAATGATCTTATCAGACAGAAAATAAGCAAATATCACCCATATTTGAGATATTTAATCCTACTTAGATCTCAGTTTTTGCAGTGTAGTTTGAATTTCTTGTTTAGCACTTAGCAATACTGCTACTCGCTGGATCTGTTTATCACCGAGCTTCTAAAACGTGTAGCTTATCCTTTCTATATTCAGGCTCAAAAACATAAGGTTCTGGATCATCATTTGTCCCAGAGTAGTTGTTGTTGGCTCTTTTGTAGTATCTTTTATTGTGAAAACAAATAGTAAACGTTGTAATGCGTCTATGAAATTAATGTGCCGCCGTCTGCTTAAAATGAGCAAAATACGTAAATATTACATGTTATTATGATAGTGCCTGTTACTACATTAAATATATATTTAAAGTGTGTATATTACACATTTATTGACCAATTCAAAGTAGAGTTGTGCGATATAGACCATATAAATGTGTTTGATTAGGCTGAAGACAAAGCTTCTAATACTGTCGTTATATCATGATAATGCATGTTGATAACCCATTCCAGCTGTGTCCTGCAGATTTGACAGCGACAAGCGAATGAACGCGTCTTAAACACAATCTAGCATTCCATCTTGCTAGCTCCTCTACAAAACAGCTTCTCGATCACTAATCCTTAACCTCCATAAACTACATTTCTTACAAACCCCAAAACCAGTGAAGTTGGCACGTTGTGTAAATCGTAAATAAAAACAGAATACAATGATTTGCGAATCCTTTTCAACTTATATTCAATTGAATAGACTGCAAAGACAAGATATTTAACGTTCGAACTAGAAAACATTGTTATTTTTAGAAAATATTAGCTCATTTGGAATTTGATGCCTGCAACATGTTTCAAAAAAGCTGGCACAAGTGGCAAAAAAGAGGGAGAAATGAGGAATGCTCATCAAACACTTATTTGGAACATCCCACAGGTGAACAGGCTAATTGGGAACAGGTGGGCGCCATGATTGGGTATAAAAGCAGCTTCCATGAAATGCTCAGTCATTCACAAACAAGGATGGGGCGAGGGTCACCACTTTGTCAACAAATGCCTTTTTCTCAACGAGCTGTTGCAAGGAATTTAGGGATTTCACCATCTACGGTCTGTAATATCATCAAAGGGTTCAGAGAATCTGGAGAAATCACTGCACGTAAGCAGCAATGCTGCAAACCAACATTGAATGCCTGTGACCTTCGATCCCTCAGGCGGTAATGCATCAAAAACACACATCAGTGTGTAAAGGTTATCACCACATGGGTGATATAACACACACAACAGAGTGTGGGTACTAGACTGGCCTGCCTGTAGTCCAGACCTGTCTCCTATTGAAAATGTGTGGCGCATTATGAAGCCTAAAATACCACAAATGAGATCCCGGACTGTTGAACAACTTAAGCTGTACATCAAGCAAGAATGGGAAATAATTCCACCTGAAAAGCTTCAAAAATGTGTCTCTTCAGTTCCCAAACATTTACTGAGTGTTGTTAAAAGAAAAGGCCATGTAACACAGTGGTAAAAATGCCCTTGTGCCAACTTTTTTGCAATGTGTTGCAGCCATTAAAGTCTAAGTTAATGATTATTTGCAAAAAAAAATTACGTTTCTCAGTTCGAACATTAAATATTTTGTCTTTGCAGTCTATTCAATTGAATATAAGTTGAAAAGGATTTGCAAATCATTGTATTCTGTTTTTATTTACGAATTACACAACGTGCCAACTTCACTGGTTTTGGGTTTTGTATGTCTTTATCGCAGGAGGCTGCAATATATATCACAAAATAGATTTTAGGCCTTATGGCTCATCCTAATGTCCAACTATTCCGAGAAAAAAAAAAAAAAAGGAAATTCAGGTTATCTTTAATTGACATTCCAAAAAGTACCTCTTTCCCCGGAAGCCCCTATTTTCTGGCTTGAAAATTTCCATCGAAATGAATGTCATGTTTGCACACTTCTCAACCACCAGAGTATCAAAACATTCCAACAATTCCCATAATTCCACATCCTCTATACAGCACATCAGTTCAGCCCTTGAGCAATCGCATGTCATTTCCACAGAAATTGCCTTGTGCACTTCCAAACGCTCTCCTTCTGCCACATAACCATAAAACGATGACTAATATGGTGGAAGGGAGGACGGAGCTCGGTTTGAAATGCCAATCAGTCTGTTTGATATGCAGAAGTACAGTACATGCTCCTTCTACACCAGGGGTATCAAACTCAAATACAGAGTGGGACAAATGTTAAACTGAACAAAGCCGCGGGCCAAGGTTGAACAAATGAACCTTTTAATAGGGACCCAAACAAGTTTTGCATTGAATATTGAACAAGCAAGGCTTATATAACTTTATAGTGACATGCAAAATCCAGTTTCAAATAATAATAATACAAATTAAAAAATATCAATGGCACATCAAATAAAATGTAAATAAAAATGTAATGCCTCTTTTCTATTTGCAGCCTTCTGAGGTAAATATCAAAATAAACTTTTTCCACAGGCTAATAATAAATTTGAAAATAAAATAACAATAATGAATTAATCAAACATTCAAGCCTTGAAGTAGCGAGAGAAAGTGCATGAATAAAACTTTAATTATTGCTCAGTTTGCTACACTGATTTGCTTTAACACTGAATATGGAACAAGCAACGCTTATATGACTTAATAGTGCAAAACCAACTTTCAAAAAACAAAAGAAAAAAACATCAATCGTATATTAAATAAAATTTAAATAAAAAATTGAATGTCTCTTTTCTATTTGCAGCCTTCTGAGGTAAATATCAACATGAACTTTTTCCACAGGCTAATAAATTTGAAAATAAAATAACAATGAATAAATCAACCATTCAGGCCTTTTTACTGCTCAGTTTGTGACACACTGATCTAATCTGATGTGCCCAAGCCAGATACCTGCCATCTTTTCTTGGATGCTAGTTCATTAAGATGGGGGGTGGGGGTGGGGGTGGGGTGTATATTGTAGCGTCCCGCAAGAGTTAGTGCTGGAAGGGGTT
Source organism: Nerophis lumbriciformis (assembly GCF_033978685.3). Classification (NCBI taxonomy): domain Eukaryota; kingdom Metazoa; phylum Chordata; class Actinopteri; order Syngnathiformes; family Syngnathidae; genus Nerophis; species Nerophis lumbriciformis. Next base: position 34,969,557 of record NC_084557.2, on the reverse strand, counting down.
CTGGGTATTTGTTCTGTTGTGTTTATGTTGTGTTACGGTGCGGATGTTCTCCTGAAATGTGTTTGTCATTCTTGTTTGGTGTGGATTCACAGTGTGGCGCATATTTGTAACAATGTTAAAGTTGTTTATACGGCCACCCTCAGTGTGACCTGTATGGCTGTTGACCAAGTATGCCTTGCATTCACTTATGTGTGTGTAAAAGCCGCATATATTATGTGACTGGGCCGGCACGCTGTTTGTATGTAGGAAAAGCAGACGTGACGACAGGTTGTAGAGGACGCTAAAGGCAGTGCCTTTAAGGTACGCCACCAATATTGTTGTCCGGGTGGAAATCGGGAGAAATTCGGGAAAATGGTTGCCTCGGGAGATTGTCGGGAGGGGCACTGAAATTCGGGAGTCTCCCAGGAAAATCGGGAGGGTTGGCAAGTATGAGTATTAGCGGTGAATGTGGTGTTACAGAGGCATCTGTATAATACCGGCGGGCCAGCTCTAATGTTAATTTGATATTGCCTCAAGGGCCAACTAAAATTACACGGCGGGCCAAATTTGGCCCGCGGGCCAGAGTTTGACACCCATGGTCTACACCATCTTTTTCAGAATCAGCATCAGTCACAAAAATGATGTTACAGTAAATTCTGCTCACTTAAATTCAATTACAGACATTTAGTTTTAGTACAAACCCCGTTTCCATATGAGTTGGGAAATTGTGTTAGATGTAAATATAAACGGAATACAATGATTTGCAAATCATTTTCAACCCATATTCAATTGAATATGCTACAAAGACAACATATTTGATGTTCAAACTGATAAACATTTTTTTGTTGTTGCAAATAATCATTAACTTTAGAATTTGATGCCAGCAACACGTGACAAAGAAGTTGGGAAAGGTGGCAATAAATACTGATAAAGTTGAGGAATGCTCATCAAACACTTATTTGGAACATCCCACAGGTGAACAGGGAAATTGGGAACAGGTGGGTGCCATGATTGGGTATAAAAGTAGATTCCATGAAATGCTCAGTCATTCACAAACAAGGATGGGGCGAGGGTCACCACTTTGTCAACAAATGCGTGAGCAAATTGTTGAACAGTTTAAGAAAAACCTTTCTCAACCAGCTATTGTAAGGAATTTAGGGATTTCACCATCTACGGTCCGTAATATCATCAAAGGATTCAGAGAATCTGGAGAAATCACTGCACGTAAGCAGCTAAGCCCGTGACCTTCGATCCCTCAGGCTGTACTGCATCAACAAGCGACATCAGTGTGTAAAGGATATCACCACATGGGCTCAGAAACACTTCAGAAACCCACTGTCAGTAACTACAGTTGGTCACTACATCTGTAAGTGCAAGTTAAAACTCTCCTATGCAAGGCGAAAACCGTTTATCAACAACACCCAGAAACGCTGTCGGCTTCGCTGGGCCTGAGCTCATCTAAGATGGACTGATACAAAGTGGAAAAGTGTTCTGTGGTCTGACGAGTCCACATTTAAAATTGTTTTTGGAAACTGTGGACGTTGTGTCCTTCGTACCAAAGAGGAAAAGAACCATCCGGATTGTTATAGGTGCAAAGTGTAAAAGCCAGCATCTGTGATGGTATGGGGGTGTATTAGTGCCCAAGGCATGGGTAACTTACACATCTGTGAAGGCGTCATTAATGGTGAAAAGTACATACAGGTTTTGGAGCAACATATGTTGCCATCCAAGCAACATTACCATGGACGCCCCTGCTTATTTCAGCAAGACAATGCCAAGCCACGTGTTACAACAGCGTGGCTTCATAGTAAAAGAGTGCGGGTACTACACTGGCCTGCCTGTAGTCCAGACCTGTCTCCCGTTGAAAATGTGTGGTGCATTATGAAGCCTAAAATACCACAACGGAGACCCCGGACTGTTGAACAACTTAAGCTACTTTGGCAGGTGTTGCAGCCATGAAATTCTAAGTTAATTATTATTTGCAATAAAAAAAAAAGTATATGAGTTTGAACATCAAATATGTTGTCTTTATAGTGCATTCAATTGAATATGGGTTGAAAATGATTTGCAAATCATTGTATTCCGTTTATATTTACATCTAACACAATTTCCCAACTCATATGGAAACAGGGTTTGTATTTCAGTTTTCTTGATTTTCGAGCCAAGCAGTGATTCCATTACAAAATTCATGTGTATAAAAAAAAACTATTTTATATTGTCAATTGTTATTTTCAACAAACATTGCATAATCACACACAGGTAATTAAAACATTGAAACTATGATTTTCCCCCCAGTAGTCTTTGATAAAAAAAAGCAGGATAATATAAAGAGGCGGGACTGTCGCCTCATGTTCCACATTCATAAGTCACACTCATGTCACCACGTTCTATATTTACAACATTGATAGAGGAAATGAATCATTAACAGTACAAACCATCACTTTCAAGTGTATTAAGAAACCAGCTCATGGCTTTACTGTAAGTGCTCACCTCAGGAAGAAATGGGAACATTTCTGAAGTGTTTGTGGGGAGTGTCTCCAAAAGTTAATTGCTGTCACTGAAATAAATTACACATTAGAAGAAATAAACCAGAAGTTTAGTCACCGTTTGAAAAATAAAAACATTTATTGAGATTCATTATTAAATATTTCACTAATCTGCAAGTGCATTGATGGCAGGATTCCAGTGAACCACGGAAGTGGGATTTGATCTTTTTGAGGAAATCATACAAAACTGACAGAAGCATTTAGTGAAAGGCAACCACATTTTTTTTTATTTTTTTTTACATAAATGAACCTCACTGGCTTGATTGTCTGCGTTATTTAAGGAAGACAGAACAGAGCAATGCTTGGTCTCTAATGCAAAGAAGTTGTTTGCTCCTTCTTAGTATAACCTGGTTAACTCAACAAAGTGTCTGTTGAGGACTGCAGGGATTCCAAAGTCCAGGCCGAGGGCCAGTTGCGTCCGGCAGCTAATTGCAAAACCCCTAACCAGTGAAGTTGGCAGGTTGTATAATTCGTAAATAAAAACAGAATACAATGATTTGCAAATCCTTTTCAACTTATATTCAATTGAATAGACTGCAAAGACAAGATATTTAATGATCGAACTGAGAAACTTAATTTATTTTTGCAAATAATCATTACCGTAACTTAGAATTTAATGGCAGCGACATGTTGCAAAAAAGTTGGCACTAATACACCCCCATACCATCACAGATGCTGGCTTTTCAACTTTGCGCCTAGAACAATCCGGATGGTTCTTTTCCTCTTTGGTCCGGAGGACACGACGTCCAGTTTCCAAAAACAATTTGATATGTGGACTCGTCAGACCACAGAACACTTTTCTACTTTGCATCAGTCCATCTTAGATGAACTCGGGCCCAGCGAAGCCGGCGGCGTTTCTGGGTGTTGTTGATAAATGGCTTTCGCTTTGCATAGGAGAGTTTTAACTTGCACTTACAGATGTAGCGACCAACTGTAGTTACTGACAGTGGGTTTCTGAAGTGTTCCAGAGCCCAGGTGGTGATATCCTTTACACACTGAGGTCGGTTTTTGATGCAGTACAGCCTGAGGAATCGAAGGTCACAGGCTTAGCTGCTTACGTGCAGTGATTTCTCCAGATTCTCTGAACCCTTTGATGATATTACCGACCGTAGATGGTGAAATCCCTAAATTCCTTGCAATATCTCATTGAGAAATGTTGTTCTTAAACTGTTCAACAATTTGCTCACGCATTTGTTGACAAAGTGGTGACCCTCTCCCCATCCTTGTTTGTGAATGACTGAGCATTTCATGGAATCTACTTTTATACCCAATCATGGCACCCACCTGTTCCCAATTTGCCTGTACACCTGTGGGATGTTCCAAATAAGTGTTTGATGAGCATTCCTCAACTTTATCAGTATTTATTGCCACCTTTCCCAACTTTTTTGTCACGTGTTGCTGGCATCAAATTCTAAAGTTAATTATTATTTGCAAAAAAAAAAAAGTTTATCAGTTTGAACATCAAATATGTTGTCTTTGTAGCATATTCAACTGAATATGGGTTGACAATGATTTGCAAATCATTGCATTCCGTTTATATTTACATCTAACACAATTTCCCAACTCATATGGAAACGGGGTTTGTACATTGTCGTATTTACATTATTTACAATCCGGGGGGTGGGATGTGGAGGGGGTTAGGTTTGGTTGATATCAGCACTTCAGTCATCAACAATTATATCATCTGAGAAATGGACATTGAAACAGTGTAGGTCTGACTTGGTAGGATATGTACAGCGAGCAGTGAACATAGTGAGCTCAGAAAGCATAAGAACAAGTATATACATTTGATTATTTACAATCCGGGGAGGTGGGATGTGGTGGGGGGAGGGTGTTAGTCTAGGGTTGAAGTTGACTGGAGGTGTTCTTTTAGTGCGGTTTTGAAGGAGGGTAGAAGAATTAGCTTACAGCTAGAGATGGAAATGAGTTTTTCCAAGAATGGGAAGGAAGAAAGTGAGTGTGAAGGACAGTTCTGAGAATAAGAAGCCGTTGTCGTTGAATTGAAGAAAGAAATTATCAAAAACATGACCAAACGTGTCACCAACTTGCATCACTGCTGGTCTGCACCATACTGAAGCACAAACTTTAATGCGAGCCCTTCATTTTAAAATAATTTTAGCCATTACGAAAGATGAACTGGGATGTCTCTGTACACTGATACATTCATCTTTCCCTCTATTCTGACTAGTCTCCCAGTTCCTGCCGCTGAAAACCATCCCTAGAGCATGATGCTGCCACCACCATGTTTCACTGTAGGAATGGTATTGGTCTGGTGATGAGTAGTGATTGGTTTCCTCCAAACATAATGCCTGACATTCATGCCAAAGAGTTCAATCTTTGTTTCATCAGACCAGAGAATTTTGGTCTGAGAGTATTTCAGGTGCACTGTGACAAACTTAAGCTTATGAATGGCTTCCGTCTGGCCGCTCTACCATACAGGCCTGATTGGTGGATTGTTGCAGCCATGGATGTTCTTCTGGAAGGTTCTCTTCTCTGCTGTAGCTCTGACAGAGTGACCATCAGGTTCTTGATCACCTCACTGAGTTTAAATGGCTAGTTCCAAACTTCTTCCATTCACGAATGATGGAGGCCACTGTGCTCATTAGGACCTTCAAGGCAGCAGATATTTTAGTGTACCCTTCCCCAGACTTGTTCCTGAAGACAATCAGGTCTCGGAGGTCTACAGTCAATTCCATCAACTTCATGTGCTCTGTAATAATGCACTGTCAGGTGTGGGACCTTACATATAGACATGTGTGTGCCCTTCTAAATCATGTTTAACCAACTGAATTGACCAATTTACTCCAATTAAGCGGTGGGAACATCTCAAGGCTGATGAGTTGAAACAGGATACCCCTGATCTCACTTTTTAGCTTCATGGCAAAGGCTGGGAATACTTATTTACATGTGATTTCTTAGTTTTTGCTTTGGTGGAATAGGGGTTAGTGCATGTGTCTTACAATACGAAGGTCCTGGGTTCGATCCCCGGGCTCGGGGTCTTTCTGTGTGGAGTTTGCATGTTCTCCCCATGACCGCGGGTACTCGGGCTTCCTCCCACCTCCAAAGACATGCACCTGGGGATAGGTTGATTGGCAACACTAAATTGGCCCTAGTGTGTGAATGTGAGTGTGAATGTTGTCTGTCTATCTGTGTTGGCCCTGCGATGAGGTGGCGACTTGTCCAGGGTGTACCGCCTGAATGCAGTTGAGATAGGCTCCAGCACCCCCCGTGACCCCGAAAGAGACACGCGGTAGAAAATGGATGGATGATTTGTAATAAATTTGCCAAAAATTCACATTGTCATAACGGGTATTGTGTAGAGATGTCCGATAATATTGGCCTGCCGATATCAGCCGATAAATGCTTTAAAATGCAATATCGGAAATTATTGCTTTTTTTTTTTATCGGTATCGTTTTTTTTTTAATTAAATCAACATAAAAAACACAAGATACACTTACAATTAGTGCACCAACCCAAAAAACCTCCCTCCCCTCATTCACACAAAAGGGTTGTTTCTTTCTGTTATTAATATTCTGGTTCCTACATTATATATCAATATATATCAATACAGTCTGCAGGGATACATGATTGTGCGTGCTGCTGGTCCACTAATAGTACTAACCTTTAACAGTTAATTTTACTCATTTTCATTCATTACTAGTTTCTATGTAACTGTTTTTATATTGTTCTACTTTCTTTTTTATTCAAAAAAATGTTTTTAATTTATCTTATTTATTTTTTATTTTTTTAAAAAGGACCTTATCTTCACCATACCTGGTTGTCCAAATTAGGCATAATAATGTGTTAATTCCACGACTGTATGTATCGGTATCGGTTGATATCGGTATTGGTAATTAAAGAGTTGGACAATATCGGAATATCGGCAAAAAGCCATTATCGGACATCCCTAGTATTGTGTGTAGAATTTTGAGGACAAAATGAATCTATTCCATTTGGGAATAAGGCTGTAAAATAACACATTGTGGAAAAAGTGAAGCGCTGTGAATACTCTTTGGATGGACTGTACCATATTTCTTATTGAAAAATTAATTTTTCTTTTTATAAGGCATGTTACATGTTAAAATTGTAGTGTTCGGGGGTTTTGGGGGCATCAATTAATTTCAATTAATTTCAATGGGTGATGTTGATTTGAGGTACAAGTGTACTGAAGATTACTTGTATTCAGTGAAAACACTTCTCAAGTACTGACTAACTGGTGTTATGATAATGGTTTGATTTTTGTGGGAAAAGTTGTTAGCAGGAACTGTCTGTCCCAGTCGTAATGTGATGGATTACCATTCACTTTCAACTGAATAAATAGTTGAAGCTGACCAATACATTGGTCAGCTTGACTTTTTTACACATTGCCGGTTTCTCACATTGCATGTTTCATTCATAACCCCAGAAGCGTGTTGGAAAAACAATGTGTGTATATTGCTTGTTGACCAGAACATGTGAAACAAATCTGTGTTTTAAGTACAAACCCCGTTTTCATATGAGTTGGGAAATTGTGTTAGATGTAAATATAAACGGAATACAATGATTTGCAAATCATTTTCAACCCACATTCAGTTGAATATGCTACAAAGACAACATATTTGATGTTCAAACTCAAGAACTTTATTTTTTTTTGCAAATAATAATTAACTTTAGAATTTCATGGCTGCAACACGTGCCAAAGTAGTTGGGAAAGGGCATGTTCACCACTGTGTTACATGGCCTTTCCTTTTAACAACACTCAGTAAACGTTTGGGAACTGAGGAGACACATTTTTTAAGCTTCTCAGGTGGAATTCTTTCCCATTCTTGCTTGATGTACAGCTTAAGTTGTTCAACAGTCCGGGGGTCTCCATTGCGGTATTTTAGGCTTCATAATGCGCCACACATTTTCAATGGGAGACAGGTCTGGACTACCGGCAGGCCAGTCTAGTACCCGCACTCTTTTACTATGAAGCCACGTTGATGTAACACGTGGCTTGGCATTGTCTTGCTGAAATAAGCAGGGGTGTCCATGGTAACGTTGCTTGGATGGCAACATATGTTTTGGTCCGGAGGACACGACGTCCAGTTTCCAAAAACAATTTGGAACGTGGACTCGTCAGACCACAGAACCCTTTTCCACTTTGTATCAGTCCATTTTAGATAAGCTCAGGCCCAGCAAAGCTGACAGCATTTCTGGGTGTTGTTGATAAACGGTTTTCACCTTGCATAGGAGAGTTTTAACTTGCACTTACAGATGTAGCGACCAACTGTAGTTACTGACAGTGGGTTTCTGAAGTGTTCCTGAGCCCATGTGGTGATATCCTTTACACACTGATGTCGCTTGTTGATGCAGTACAGCCTGAGGGATCGAAGGTCACAGGCTTAGCTGCTTACGTGCAGTGATTTCTCCAGATTCTCTGAACCCTTTGATGATATTACGGACCGTAGATGGTGAAATCCCTAAATTCCTTGCAATAGCTGGTTGAGAAAGGTTTTTCTTAAACTGTTCAACAATTTGCTCACGCATTTGTTGACAAAGTGGTGACCCTCGCCCCATCCTTGTTTGTGAATGACTGAGCATTTCATGGAATCTACTTTTATATCCAATCATGGCACCCACCTGTTCCCAATTTGCCTGTTCACCTGTGGGATGTTCCAAATAAGTGTTTGATGAGCATTCCTCAACTTTATCAGTATTTATTGCCACCTTTCCCAACTTCTTTGTCACGTGTTGCTGGCATCAAATTCTAAAGTTAATGATTTGCAAAAAAAAAAAATGTTTATCAGTTTGAAAATCAAATATTTTGTCTTTGTAGCATATTCAACTGAATATGGGTTGAAAAGGATTTGCAAATTATTGTATTCCGTTTATATTTACATCTAACACAATTTCCCAACTCATATGGAAACGGGGTTTGTAGAAACATCAGTGTTGAATAACACACTTTCAACCACTGAATAACTGACATGTCTCTATTGATTAGTTTCAAGAAATGTCTTTCACAAGCAGGAAGTGTCTTTTCCTGTTGAGATATCAGACGAGACGTTTGCATTGCGGCGTCTCTGAGCGTGAGTCAGCATTGCACAGGTCAACCAGAGCTGCAGACAGCAGCTGCAAATCACATTTAACAAATACGGTCAAGGGATGCCAGAACTGTACTGACTGTGCTGTACTGAGAGTCGTGTCAGAGGTCAGCAAGGCAGAAAAAAACACATCAATTCAAGCAGCTCAATAGTCACTTCTAGCTAAGTATTTCTGAGACATCAGATACAAGTCTTAAGTCAACAGTTGGGTCCAGTAAAGCACTTATCCTGCACTGAACAGCAACTGTGTACTTTTTTGCACACTCTTGGCATTCTCTCGATGAGCTTCAAGAGGTAGTCACCTGAAATGGTTTTCACTTCACAGGTGTGCTTTAAGCTCATTGAGAGGATGCCAAGAGTGTGCAAAACAGTAATCAGAGCAAAGGGTGGCTATTTTGAAGAAACTATAGTATAAAACATGTTTTCAGTTTTTTCACCTTTTTTTGTTAAGTACATAACTCCACATGTGTTCATTCATAGTTTTGATGCCTTCAGTGACAATCTACAATGTAAATAGTCATGAAAATAAAGAAAACGCATTGAATGAGGAGAAGGTGTGTCCAAACCTTTGGCCTGTAATGAAAGCGCAGGACCGGGTTAAAAAATCTGCCTCGGTCAGATGGGATACACACAGAAGGATTTACCCTCAACTACATTTAATATGGGGCCGTATAGCTCGGTTCGTAGAGTGGCCGTGCCAGCAACTTGAGGGTTCCAGGTTCGATCCCCGTTTCCGCCATCCTCGTCACTGCTGTTGTGTCCTTGGGCAAGACACTTCACCCACCTGCTCCCAGTGTCACCTACACTGGTTTAAATGTAACTTAGATATTGGGTTTCACTATGTAAAGCGCTTTGAGTCACTAGAGAAAAGCGCTATATAAATATAATTCACAAATAATTCACAAAATGTAGTTGTGGAGACAGTTCCTTCAATATACAGTAAATGTGGAAACAATGAAGCGGTAAGTCCAGTAGCAGTAGATTGACAAATGTAATGATACGTTAGCGATGTAGCGTTAGCTTAACCCGGGGATCAGAAACCCACGGCTCTTTAGTGCCGCCCTAGTGGCTGCCTGGAGCATTTTAAAAAAAGGAAAATGGAAAAGATGGGGGAAAAATCATTTTTTTGTTTTAGTATGTTTTTTGTTTGAGGACAAACATGACACAAACCTTCCCAATTGTTAGAAAGCCCACTGTTTAATATGTTTGTGTGTATGCTTCACTGATGACAGTATGTGGTGAACATCATTTTGTCCTACTAATTTCGTCGGTTCTTGAACTCATCATAGTGTGGACTGTGACGCAACAGTTTGTTTACATGTCAAATCTTCCACTCCTTCTTTGTCTCATTTTGTCCACCAAACGTTTTATGCTGTGCTTGAATGCACAAAAGTGCGCTTTGTTGACTTGTTGGCGTGCTAATCAGGCATATTTGGTCAGTGCATGACTGCAAGCTAATCAATGCTAACATGCTATTTAGGCTAGCTGTATGTACATATTGCATCATTATACCTCGTTTGTAGGTATATTTGAGCTCATTTAATTTCCTTTACTTTTATCCTCTTTGTATATCATTTAGTTTTGCATGTCTCATGACGCATTATCTGTATGTAATATTGGCTGCATTTCTGTTCGTTTGTGTGCCATGTTGTTCCAGACCACAGCAAATATTACCTAGCTTATCAAAGATTGTAATAGATCTATTAAAAGAAGACAGCCTGCCGTTTCCTTTAACTTGGACACACACGACACATCTATACCTTTGGCCATTAAAAGCCATTCGCCATTAATTTCCAGGCGTTATCTCACCTTCTGAGTATCCTGTGATTTACTAATGGTTTCTAATGTTGTAAAAATGTGTAGAATAAATATTACATTTCAACATTTCTGTCAACAAAGATTTGCTTCAGCCTGCGACACATAGTCATTTTGATAGTAGGCTATTAGAGCTAATATAGACACTTACGTCATGTGTTGCCTTCATTATAAGACCTATATACGGCTTTTTATTTTTTGCGGCTCCAGACAGATTTGTTTTTTGTATTTTTGGTCCAATATGGCTCTTTCAACATTTTGGGTTGCCGATCCTTGACTTAACCGGACTACATTTCGATGAGATACGCACGCTACTTACAATGGTATATTCAAATAGAGAGGCAGACATAATAACAATACATACTTGAGCTTCATGGACAGAAAGGCTTTGAAAGAGAAAGCTAATAAACTAACCCTTGAGATACTTTCATCTCCACGGTTCGGAAGTTTATTCTTCTTCGCTTTCCTGTCACTTTGCGTCAAATTCTGTACTCATTTACATCCGCTGTTTCCATTTCTATTAAAAATTAATGTATAGTTCTAACTTATCGTGTTTGTTGGTACGGACGTTTACCGCAAAAACTATCGCTACGAACGGCTTGTTTTCAGAGACACATATAGATAACAGCCTGAAGATGGTCTGTAAAAAAATGAATGCAAAATTTTAACCAAAGCGCCATCTTTACATGTTATGTAGACAACAAGGAAGTGTTTTAAATGTAGTAAAACAATTATAAATGACCCCTTTAAGACTTGATTGACAAAATTATCACAATGCTACAAAACTTTCTGACAAAAGCAAATGAGGTTTTCACAATTGAGGTTAGCATCGCAAATGTGATTACCGTATTTTTCGGAGTATAAGTCGCACCGGAGTATAAGTCGCACCTGCCGAAAATGCATAATAAAGAAGGGAAAAACTATATCTAAGTCGCACTGGAGTATAAGTCGCATTTTGGGGGGAAATTTATTTGATAAAACCCAACACCAAGAATAGACATTTGAAAGGCAATTTAAAATAAATAAAGAATAGTGAACAACAGGCTGAATAAGTGTACGTTATATGACGCATAAATAACCAACTGAGAACGTGCCTGGTATGTTAACGTAACATATTATGGTAAGAGTCATTCAAATAACTACCGTATAACATATAGAACATGCTATATGTTTACCAAACAATCTGTCACTCCTAATCGCTAAATCCCATGAAATCTTATACGTCTAGTCTCTTACGTGAATGAGATAAATAATATTATTTGATATTTTACGCTAATGTGTTAATAATTTCACACATAAGTCGCTCTTGAGTATAAGTCGCACCCCCGGCCAAACTATGAAAAAAAACTGCGACTTATAGTCCGAAAAATACGGTATATGTAACCATTATCTTACATAACAGGTAAATCAAAAAATTATACATTTTGTACAATATAAGCTACCTGAGCAAAACATCTAAGCCTTGAGGTGACAAAGCAAGTTAGTGGAATATCTGACAATATATCACATTTACAATTAATAATATGTTATCTATAGAATATGCCGAGGGCCAATACAAAAAAGAAGCTGTGAGCGGAAAATGTTACAAGTGTTTGTTTTTTTTTGTTCCACGTTAATTTCCAAATGATTATGGTCCATTGCACAACATTAACAGCCTGTAAAAATTTGATCAATTCCCCTATGGGTGTGCATCTTATTGCCTGCAGTCAGTATATTGTCCAGGGTTCCCTAACAGGCACAGGTAAAAAAAAAAAGAAAAGAAGCATTCAATTAAATATCACCCTACAAAAAATAACAGTGTGATCGTCATTCTGCCCCACAGTCACATGGTCTCCCTAAAATAAAGAGTAAAAAGCCACATACCTAACGACTTAAATACTGTATTTCAGTGTTCCTAAATTGACTAAAACCAAACCATAGATGAGTAGAAAGTACCGGTGTGCAAAAGTGAAGAAGCAGCTTCTGTGGCCGTCCTGAATTCAGACTCTGATTCGAAACATGCCTTGGCTCAGCTGAAGGCGGAACAGTCGGCAGTTGGCAATGCGCAGGGCTGCACACGTTGTTTTGGAGAGGTCACTGGCTAACATTGGCTTGGTGCGATGCCAGGTCCCTGTGCTGCGGCGGAACTCACGAATGTAGTCGAAACTTGCACCTGTGCAACCCATAACATACTCAGATGTTTTGCCTATTAGAACGTGTCTGGTAAAGTTGCTACTAACCCGTGTCCAAGTCTCCTACTACGTAGATGCTGGCTCCGATGGGAACAGCACCGTAGACAAATGATGAGCTCGTCTGAATACACAAGGTTTGGTCATCGAGGAACATCCACCTGCACAAGAAGGACACGCAGTTCCAATTACTGCTTCTGAGCATCAGTTTTAAAATTGTGCTGTAACTTGTACAAACCCCGTTTCCATATGAGTTGGGAAATTGTGTTAGATGTAAATATAAACGGAATACAATGATTTGCAAATCATTTTTAACCCATATTCAGTTGAATATGCTACAAAGACAACATATTTGATGTTCAAACTGATAAACATTTTTTTTTTTGCAAATAATCATTAACTTTAGAATTTGATGCCAGCAACACGTGACAAAGAAGTTGGGAAAGGGGGCAATAAATACTGATAAAGTTGAGGAATGCTCATCAAACACTTATTTGGAACATCCCACAGGTGAACAGGCAAATTGGGAACAGGTGGGTGCCATGATTGGATATAAAAGTAGATTCCATGAAATGCTCAGTCATTCACAAACAAGGATGGGGCGAGGGTCACCACTTTGTCAACAAATGCGTGAGCAAATTGTTGAACAGTTTAAGAAAAACCTTTCTCAACCAGCTATTGCAAGGAATTTAGGGATTTCACCATCTACGCTCCGTAAAATCATCAAAGGGTTCAGAGAATTTGGGGAAATCACTGCACGTAAGCAGCTAAGCCCGTGACCTTCGATCCCTCAGGCTGTACTGCATCAACAAGCGACATCAGTGTGTAAAGGACAGAGGTGGGACCAAGTCATTGTTTTGCAAGTCACAAGTAAGTCTCAAGTCTTTGCCCTCAAGTCCGAGTCAAGTCCCGAGTCAAGACAGGCAAGCCCCGAGTCAAGTCCAAAGTCAAGACTGGAAAGTCTCAAGTCAAGTCCTAAGTCCTGCATTTTGAGTTTCGAGTCCTTTCAAGTCCTTTTAACCACAGACTAATATATTAACACAGATTGTGTATGCTTTTCAAACGCTGTATTTATTTATTAAAACAAGTGCATTTTAAATTGCAGGAATAAAAATTGTGCTGACATTGCACTTTATAATAGCACTATTAACCAGTCATTTTAAACATTAACTCATTCCTTTACAGAACAAACACATTGAAAAATAAAGTGCAAATGTACTTATTTGTACAAAAGTGTTAACATTGAAAAAACATGACATATATGTGAACATAACAAAAAAGTTGTACTTTTTATATGTCAGGGCCCTACGCTGCATTGCATTTGCAAAAGACCAAATTAGCCAAGAGTCTGTCAGTCATTTGTGCACGATGGGGGCGTAGTATGATGCCACCATGGCTGAAAACTCGCTCCACTGGAGCACTGGAGGCAGGCACTGCCAAGACTCTCATGGCCACTCGGAACAGTGAAGGAAGAGTCTTCATGTTCAATGCCCAGAACAAAAGGGGGGAGAGAGTTGTTTTGGGTTGGTGCACTACTTGTGAGTGTATCTTGTGTTTTTTATGTTGATTTAATTAAAAAAAGAAAAAAAAATTAAAAAATTCTTGTGCGGCCCGATACCAATCGATCCACGGACCAGTACCGGGCCGCGGCCCGGTGGTTGGGGACCACTGAGGTAAACAACCAACAGTATGTCAGAAAGCTAGCTAAAACGGTACACATATTCATAATATAGTATACATTTTAACTGACCTTTATTTTACTATTTTTGTCTTTTTTTAGGTGGCTAAAATACGCGGTGCTGCCGTCTAACGTTACGTGTGATATATTGACTAACGTAACCCTGCTTGAAAAAAATCACTGAACAAAAAGTATGAATAAGGTAGTGAACTGCAACAGATTCCCGTGTTTGCAATAACGTTATAACGTTAGCAGTGAGTTTACAGCCTCACTGATTTAACTACACAGCAAATAAGTCACGTTACTTAGCCAATAAACGTTATCTTACATTCAAAACTTACCCTTCTTTGTGCAACTTCAAATGCCGGACGAAGTTGGAAGTTGTTGCCTCTCCATCAGTAATTTTCGAACCGCATGTGTTGCATACTGCAAACCGTTTTGTGTTGACCACCTCGTAATTTTTATACCCAAACAAAATTATTTTAGGTATCATTTTTTGTTCACTGGCGTGTGGTTTGGACATGTCTTCTTCGTTGGTTGTCCTGCAATTTGATTGGATGAATGCTGTGTGATGAAAACAAAGTAGATCTAATTTGATTGGCTGTTGTACTGAGACCACACCAGCTGACACACGCAACGCTGATAGACAAGTACACAATGAAAAATACGGAGCGCTCCTGAATAACTTTTTCATCTTTGGGTTTTGGGGAAAGTAGCAAGTCATGTCAAGTCATGTCAATTCAAAAGGCTCAAGTCCAAGTGAAGTCACAAGTCATTGATGTTAAAGTCTAAGTCGAGTTGCAAGTCTTTTTACATTTTGTCAAGTCGAGTCTAAAGTCATCAAATTCATGACTCGAGTCTGACTCGAGTCCAAGTCATGTGACTCGAGTCCACACCTCTGGTAAAGGATATCACCACATGGGCTCAGGAACACTTCAGAAACCCACTGTCAGTAACTACAGTTGGTCGCTACATCTGTAAGTGCAAGTTAAAACTCTCCTATGCAAGGCAAAAACCGTTTATCAACAACACCCAGAAACGCCGTCGGCTTTGCTGGGCCTGAGCTCATCTAAGATGGACTGATACAAAGTGGAAAATTGTTCTGTGGTCTGACGAGTCCACATTTTAAATTGTTTTTGGAAACTGTGGACGTCGTGTCCTCTGGACCAAAGAGGAAAAGAACCATCCGGATTGTTATAGGCGCAAAGTTGAAAAGCCAGCATCTGTGATGGTATGGGGGTGTATTAGTGCCCAAGGCATGGGTAACTTACACATCTGTGAAGGCGCCATTAATGCTGAAAGGTACATACAGGTTTTGGAGCAACATATGTTGCCATCCAAGCAACGTTACCATGGACGCCCCTGCTTATTTCAGCAAGTCAATGCCAAGCCACGTGTTACATCAACGTGGCTTCATAGTAAAAGAGTACGGGTACTAGACTGGCCTGCCTGTAGTCCAGACCTGTCTCCCATTGAAAATGTGTGGCACATTATGAAGCCTAAAATACCACAACGGAGACCCCCGGACTGTTGAACAACTTAAGCTGTACATCAAGCAAAAATGGGAAAGAATTCCACCTGAGAAGGTTAAAAAATGTGTCTCCTCAGTTCCCAAACGTTTACTGAGTGTTGTTAAAAGGAAAGGCCATGTAACACAGTGGTGAACATGCCCTTTCCCAACTACTTTGGCACGTGTTGCAGCCAATTCTAAGTTAATTATTATTTGCAAAAAAAAATTAAGTTTATGAGTTTGAACATCAAATATGTTGTCTTTGTAGTGCATTCGATTGAATATGGGTTGAAAAGGATTTGCAAATCATTGTATTCTGTTTATATTTACATCTAACACAATTTCCCAACTCATTAGGAAACGGGGTTTGTATATTTATATTCATTCATTCATTCTTAAACACTTATTCTTTTCAAGGGAGAGCTGAAGCCTATCCCAGTTGAATGTATAAGTTATTAAGGGTTAAACTATTATTTTTTTATCTACATTTAAAACACTTCCTTGTGGTCTACAAATAATGTAATGGTGGTCCGTTGGTCAAACGTTTGCATAGGTTATATTTTACAGACCATCTTTGAGTTGCTTTCTGAGGGTTAGTCTCTTCAGGAAAAAAAATAGTGGTGACATCCATAAGGGGATGATATATATTTAAAAAGGATAAATGATGAGGGGGTGCTGCTGAGCAGTGATGGTGTAGGATGTGTTTAGCAGTGGCTCCACGGGAATGTGACTTTTTTTATATCATAATAGGTGCGGTGGGCCCGATCCAGCATGGGCTTGTCGTCGAGTTTCATCAAGGGGCACATTTGACATGCATTGGGTTGTATTTCTGGCAATAATTTATGTCAAATATTCAATAAACAAACATTTAAAAAAAAAAAAGATAAGTGATGATACTCTTGGAAAGTGTAGGGTGTGGTTTCATTTGCAATCTCGGAACACCTCCAGAATTAAACACTTAGCAGACAGATTTTAAAAAACGGGTTGTAAAAGTGACCGTGGAGCAAAGGTTTTACCAAAGCATATCCAATACATATTATCTAGACCACAAGTAAGTGTTTTAAATGTTAATTAAAATCATCACTTTAAGTTCCATTCTTTTTGATCATTTGTCAATTTCAAAATACTAATAAAGATTATCTTTTAAAATATGTAGTTTTAAAAAACACTGAAAACATTTCTACGACTTTTATAAGCATTTTGTAAAATAGCCCCATGCAATAAATAACAACACAACAATATAAAGGATTTTTTCCTGATTAAATGTTTTCTCTGTTTATTTTAAACATTTATTCCTATTTTTTCCACACTTTATATTTTTTCATTTTCTTCTAAATTCCAAACCCTAAGGCTATATTCTGTCAGTTTTTAAAACATTATTTCTATATTTATTTTAACCTTTTAATTTACTAAATTATTATATGTATTAATTATTACATGTCAATTTTAACAACTGATATAGATATAGGCTCCAGCACCCCCCCGCGACCCCAAAAGGGACAAGCGGTAGAAAATAGATGGATGGATGGAATTTTAACAACTACTTATTTATTTAATAGTCTTAAGCAATAATTGGATAAAAGTTATTTCGTATTTTTAAAAAAACAACTTTTTATTCATTGCAACTATTTATTTATTTAATAGTCTTAAGCAATAATTGGAGAAAAGTTATTTCGTAAATTAAAAAAAACAACAACTTTATACTCATTGCAATGCATATCATTTCTCTTTATGTATTTCTTGTATTTATTCACTTCTTTTTATTCTTATTTTATCACTCTTTTTTAAACATTATATTTTTGAACACTTTATTTTTCTTCTCTTTTCACTTAAAAAATGCAAAAGCTACATTCCTTTAAACGTAAAAAAAAATGTTTTATTTATTCATCCTATTTTAATAAATTACAATTCATCTAATTTTCTGATGGTTACTATTTCATATTTAATTTATTCTTATTACTCACTTCTACATTGTTCCTATTATTCACATATATTTGTATTTTTTAACGCAATTTGTATTATATTCTCCTTACTTAAACACAGGCAATGAAACCATTTCATGACAAGATGTAAAGACATTAATTGCATTTAAGCACATAAATATTGTCCACATGTTTAACACAAAAAATGATTAGTAATTGCTGAGATATGGAAAATGGCTAATATTAAATAAGCTGTGCTTCTTGTTCTTTTTTTCAATGTTATTTACCTCAGAAGCATACTTGCACACAAAATAGTTTAAGTAGTTAATCTAAACCTGAACCATATTCATCAAAACAGTAAATACAAACCTCCTCATTTCATCATGGTAAAACTCTGACTTGCAGGTCATCATATGACGTTGTCCTGGGTTGTCGTTCTCTTGACTTCTCACTCCACCAAACACGTAGAGCTCCTTACCAACACCACAGGCCACTGAACCAAACCTTACCAGAAAAGATTTACGTTTTAGCTTCATGATTATGTGCGACGGAAGTAGCATCAACTCAGAGCCATCATCATGTCATGTGGTGTAGGAAGAAATTATGCTTTACTTGATTAAAAAGTATGACAGAAAAGCAGGTAATTTAAACTTGTGATATTGCAGCTCCTGTAAGGTTACGCAAAACAGCACATTTTTTTCTGCAATATTCTGCTACTACTGTACTTATCACTAACAAAATAAACAGTGTGACTTAACAACTACCGTATTTTTCGGACTATAAGTCGCAGTTTTTTTCATAGTTTGGCCGGGCTCCAGTGCGACTTACCGGTATATATGTTTTTTTCCTTCTTTATTATGCATTTTCGGCGGGTGCGACTTATACTCCGGTGCGACTTATACTCCGAAAAATACGGTACCTGTATCATGTATGTATGTATGTATGATGGAGTGGCTGTAAAAAATAGTAAAACTGAAACCAAAACTGAATGGCAAAATGCTGACCACTTAGCTGGGTTAATTTCCTGTTGTGCATGGACAGCATACATACAGTAAATAGCAGACGTTATGATGGTATTTCACACTAACTTCACCAAGTAAAGGAAATGCCTTTAATGTTAAAAAATAAAGTCACACAAAACAAGACAAATACGATTTAAGTATTAGTTACAGTCACTAGAACAAGCTCCCTCTGACAAAACTGCAAACCTAAATGACTAGATCAAGGGTTTAAAATTATTTTATTTAGGGGCCACTGGAGGCAAAGTAAGGATGAGGCTGGGCAGCTCAAAGTATTCACTTCAGTATCATGTTTTAACCACATAACTAAATTTGTCAACTACTTCTACCAGCAGCTACAGTGACCCTCAGCTATGTTAGGTCTTAAAGGCCTACTGAAACCCACTACTACCGACCACGCAGTCTGATAGTTTATATATCAATGATGAAATCTTAACATTGCAACACATGCCAATCCGGCCGGGTTAACTTATAAAGTGCAATTTTAAATTTCCCGGGAAACTTTCGGTTGAAAACGTCTAGGTATGATGACGTATGCGCGTGACGTCAGTAGTTGAATCAGACATTTTGTAATAGGTCGGTCGCCAGCTTAAATCGTCTTTTTTCATCGCTAAATTCCACAGTACTCTGGACATCTGTGTTGGTGAATCTTTTGCAATTTGTTTAATGAACAATGGAGACTGCAAAGAAGAAACCTGTAGGTGCGATCGGTGTATTAGCGACTGGCTACAGCAACACAACCAGGAGGACTTTGACTTGGATAGCAGACGCGCTATCCGACGCTAGTCGCAGACCGCATCGATGATCGGGTGAAGTCCTTCGTCGCGCCGTCGATCGCTGGAACGCTGGTGAGCACTGGTGTTGATGAGCAGATGAGAGCTGGCGTAGGTGGAGAGCTAATCTTATTAGCATAGTTCTATCAAGGTCCCGTAGCTAAGTTAGCTTCAATGGCGTCGTTAGCAACAGCATTGCTAGGCTTCGTCAGGCGGTACAGCATTAACCGTGTGGTTACAGGTCCAGAGTTTGGTAGTATTGTTGATCTTCTGTCTATCCTTCCAGTCAGGGGCTTATTTCTTTTGTTTCTATCTGCAGTTAAGCACGATGCTATCACGTTAGCTTCGTAGCTAAAGTGCTTCACCGATGTATTGTCGTGGAGATAAAAGTCACTGTGAATGTCCATTTCGCGTTCTCGACTCTCATTTTCAAGAGGATATAGTATCCGAGGTGGTTTAAAATACAAATCCGTGATCCACAATAGAAAAAGGAGAGAGTGTGGAATCCAATGAGCCCTTGTACCTAAGTTACGGTCAGAGCGAAAAAAGATACGTCCTGCACTGCACTCTAGTCCTTCACTCTCACGTTTTTCATCCACAAATCTTTTATCCTCGCTCAAATTAATGGGGTAATCGCAGAGGTGGGTAGTAACGCGCTACATTTACTCCGTTACATCTACTTGAGTAACTTTTGGGATAAATTGTACTTCTAAGAGTAGTTTTATTGCAACATACTTTTACTTGAGTATATTTATAGAGAAGAAACGCTACTTTTACTCCGCTACTTTTACTCCGCTACTTTTATCTACATTCAGCTCGCTACTATTTTTTATCGATCTGTTAATGCACGCTTTGTTTGTTTTGGTCTGTCAGACAGACCTTCATAGTGCCTGCGTTTCACTGGTGACGTTCACTCCGTTCCACCAATCAGATGCAGTCACTGGTGACGTTGGACCAATCAAACAGAGCCAGGCGGTCACATGACCTGACTTAAACAAGTTGAAAAACTTATTGGGGTGTTACCATTTAGTGGTCAATTGTACGGAATATATACTGTACTGTGCAATCTACCAATAAAAGTTTCAATCAATCAATCAAAAGTGTGAAGGAAAAAAGACCCTTTTATTTCAACCGTACATCCCGTCAAAAGCCTAAAGACTGACTGCACAGTTCCTGTCTTCACAATAAAAGTGCCGCTCCATCGCGCCTGCGCTTTCAAAACAAGAGTCTCCGAAAGCCAGCGCAAACAAGCTAGCAAGCTACGGAGTTTGCCGCCAATGTATTTCTTGTAAAGTGTATAAAAACGAATATGGAAGCTGGACAAATAAGATGCCAAAAATCAACCACTTTCATGTGGTATTAGACAGAAAGGAGGAACTTTTTTCTCCTCCATTTGAAAACGTGGACGCTATCAGCACTACTGTCTGATTCCAATCAATGCAAGTCATCAGAATCAGGTAATACACCAACTTATATTCTTGTCTTCATGAAAGAAAGGAATCTATATGTGTTAAACATGCATGTATATTCATTAAAACACCTTTAACATGTAAACAAAAACGGCAAAATAAATAAATATAAATTATATACCGTACTGTATATATATATATATATATATATATATATATATATATTAGGGCTGAAACGACGCGTCGACGTCATCGGTTACGTAAATACGTCGAGGACGTTTTTGTTCGTCGACGCGTCGCATATTTACGTCACACTACCGTCATGGCGGAGCGCAAAGCAGACGATGCGAGCGGTGCGAGCGAGGGGAAAAAAGCACGCCAAAAGTCGTCAAAAGTGTGGGAGTATTTCAATAAACGGCCTAAGAAGAAACGCTACTTTTACTCCGCTACTTTTATCTACATTCAGCTCGCTACTAATTTTTATCGATCTGTTAATGCACGCTTTGTTTGTTTTGGTCTGTCAGACAGACCTTCAAAGTGCCTGCCTTACTGGTGACGTTTCACTTCGTTCCACCAATCAGATGCAGTCACTGGTGACGTTGGACCAATCAAACAGAGCCAGGGGTCACATGACCTGACTGGCTCCGAGCTAACTTCGGGTGTTACCATTTAGTGGTCAATTGTACGGAATATGCACTGTACTGTGCAATCTACTAATAAAAGTTCCAATCAATCAATCAAAAGTGTGAAGGAAAAAAGACCCTTTTTTTATTTCAACCGTAAAGACTGACTGCACAGTTCCTTTCTTCACAATAAAAGTCCCGCTCCATCGCGCCTGCGCTTTCAAAATAAGAGTCTCCGAAAGCCAGCGCAAACAAGCTAGCAAGCTACGGAGTTTGCCGCCAATGTATTTCTTGTAAAGGGTATAAAAACGAATATGGAAGGTGGACAAATAAGATGCCAAATAACAACCACTTTCATGTGGTATTAGACAGAAAGGAGGAACTTTTTTTCTCCTCCATTTGAAAACGTGGACGTTACCAGCACTGCTTCCTGATTACAATCAATGCAAGTCATCAGAATCAGGTAATACACCAACTTATATTCTTGTCTTCATGAAAGAAAGGAATCTATATGTTAAACATGCATGTATAATTATTAAAACACCTTTAACATGTAAACAAAAACGGCAAAATAAATAAATATAAATTATATACTGTATATATCAATGTATGTATATATATATATATATATATATATATATATATATATATATATATATATATATATATATATATATATATATATATATATATATATATATATATATATATGTGTGTGTGTGTGTGTGTGTGTGTGTGTGTGTATATATATATACACATATATATATATATATATATATATGTATGATATGTGTGTGTATGTTACTCAGTACTTGAGTAGTTTTTTCACAACATACTTTTTACTTTTACTCAAGTAAATATTTGGGTGACTACTCCTTACTTTTACTTGAGTAATAAATCTCTAAAGTAACAGTACTCTTACTTGAGTACAATTTCTGGCTACTCTACCCACCTCTGCTAATAATGTTGTTGTATGCACACTGTGTCGAGCGGAAATGGCCTATCATAGCAGCACAACGGCAGCGTTCTTGCCATCACCATCAACTAGTCAATCGTCCGCGTGAGTATACGTTGTCATCATTACACAAAAACATGAATGTGTCATTTGTATCTGCGTTGTAAATTCATAAACTAAAGCACCGTTTCGCTCTGAGAGGAGTGTTTGGCGTGCCTGTTCAGTGTTTACAAAGACGCGCTCCTCTTTAACGCTAACGTTAATTAGTTGTGCAAATACCTTTTACAACATTAACAATTACGTATACTATGTACAAACGAACAATTAACTTTCACTTTAATCATACTATCATTGTTGTGTTATTAAGTAAAATAAGCAAAAGTTTTACTTTTGTTGAAATGTTTACACTGTTGTTACAGAATATTTCGTTTTGCACTTTTTTGTATTGGATGTTTATCTTTATTTTTGCACATTTTAGCAAATAAGCAATACTTTTACTTTTGTTGAAATGTTTACACTGTTGTTACAGAATATTTCCGTTTTGCACTTTTTTGAATTGGATGTTTATCTTTATTTTTGCACATTTTAAAGCAAAATAAGCAATACTTTTACTTTTGAAATGCTTATACTATTGCAGAATATTAAGATTTGCACTGGATGTTTACTTTTATATTTGCACATTAAAAGCAAATAAGCTACTTTTAATTTTGTTAAATGTTTACATTGTTACAGAATATTTTGTCATGTTGTTGTCAATGTTGACTGAGTGGCCATACTTTTTTTTTTGTAAATAAAAGCCATGCCTTTTGAAAAAACTGGCCTACATTTATTTTTTCATCTTCATTTTAAATAAAAAAAATAATCGGTAAAAGGAAAAATAATCTATAGATTAATCGAAAAAATAATCTATAGATTAACCGATTAATCGAAAAAATAATCTATAGATTAATCGATAGAAAAATAATCGTTAGCTGCAGCCTTAATATATATATATATAAATAAATGTGTATGTATATATATATATGTATATATATATATAAATGTGTGTGTATATATATATATATATATATATATATATATATATATATATATATATATATATATATATATGATATGTGTGTGTATGTTACTCATCAGTTACTCAGTACTTGAGTAGTTTTTTCACAACATACTTTTTACTTTTACTCAAGTAAATATTTGGGTGACTACTCCTTACTTTTACTTGAGTAATAAATCTCTAAAGTAACAGTACACTTACTTGAGTACAATTTCTGGCTACTCTACCCACCTCTGGGTAATCGTCGCTTTCTCGGTCCGAATCGCTCTCGCTGCTGGTTTAAACAATGGGGAAATGTGAGGAGACTTTCAACTTGTGACGTCACGCTACTTCCGGTACAGGCAAGGCTTTTTTTTATCAGCGACCAAAAGTTGCGAACTTTATCGTCAATGTTCTCTACTAAATCTTTTCAGCAACAATATGGCAATATCACGAAATGATCAAGTATGACACATAGAATGGATCTGCTATCCCCGTTTAAATAAAAAAAATTCATTTCAGTAGGCCTTTTAAGGGGCCCATCTAATTTTGACAACATTGGCACTCATTTCATAGTTCTGGACCTACAAATGATGTCTAAAGGTAAAATTCACCCCAAAGTACCGGTAGACATAGTAGAGATTTTAGGCTTGTTTTCTAACAAGTTTCAGCCCATTTTGAAATGCTCACTTTTAGCTAAAAAATGTAAGAGGGCCTATCAGCCTGCTGGCGTCACCTAGAGAATTGAGGCAATTTCATATCATGTAGTAGTTTGTGTTTTGGTAGCATCTTGATCCCGAATCGCAATGTGAAGGAATGATCAAATATTTCGGCCAGATGCATTGCTGCAGGTTGTAGCAATACAACTAAAAAGGGGTCAGGCTACATACATTTCAAAATTATGAGAATATGAGTAAAGTATGGACCTCTACAGTCAAATTGGGACAGACAAGCGAGAGGGGTGTAATTAGCAGCGATCATTTTAATGAGTCTGACTTTGAAGAATAAGGGTTTTAGTCAAAGTTTGGTTAGAACATTTTAAAAAGACTCAAGCCAAATGTGATCCCCAAAATCACGAGCACTCTTGAGGGGAGAAAGACTGAGTCAGAACCTACAGAAAAATGGAGAAAGACGAGCAGACATGGCACTGAAAAATGAGAGAAAAGAAGCTAAGCCGCTAGTATTCTATTGTGCGCCCTCTTCTACTGATGTTTCCCCCAAAATGCTTGAGGAAATGCTAAGAGAGCATGAGGGAACACAGGCCATGGTGGCTATGAAACAGGAGATGGAAGAGCCGTGAGGTCCGGAAATTGCCTTTTTTTTCTTTTCTGTTTTGCTCATAATGTTAATTATATACATTTTCAAGTAATCATGGACCAGGGTGACAAAAATATGCAATTAAGTGATCAAAACAATAGTTAAACATGCTTTATTCCACACTGTCTATGCGGGGGGAAATGGGCTCCAGTTCTGTGGATGACGTCACATTAAGAGGTGGTGCCATATCGAGTCTGGCGATGGAAAGGGAGTGTTCCAAGTAGGACTGGGCGATATGGCCTTTTTTTAATATCGCGATATTTTAAGGCCATATCGCGATACACGATATATATCGCAATATTTTGCCTTAGCCTTGAATGAACACTTGATGCATATAATCACTGCAGTATGATGATTCTATGTGTCTACATTAAAACATTCTTCTTCATACTGCATTAATATATGCTACTTTAAAACTTTCATGCAGAGAAGGAAATCACAACTAAAAAAATCACTATTTTTTTCATATGGTGTTGATCTGGAAATGTTTGCCTCGGCATTTTGATAATGTGGCACCGAACGGAGATGTTGACATGCGGAGTAAGCACTCTTCATTCTCTAGCAGGTGACTTTTCAAATGATGCTACATATTAGCAGTAATGCTACTTTTTATAGCAACGCTTTTGCCCCACACTTGACAAATTACGGTTGTCTGTTCGACATATTCCCACTTGAAGCCAAACCACCGCCAGACGATGGACCCCCTGCTGTTTTTTGGGAGAATTAATTATTCCTTCATTTGTTACCAGATTCGCATCTTCTCTCTCTCGTATTACCACTTGCACGGCTGCGCTAGCATCACAGCTAACGTTACCATGCTGCTACCTCTTTGCTGCGCGAGGGCGTATACGTATGTGACGTATGTCGTGACAGTATGTGACGTGTGTAAGAAGGTGCACTTGTCTGTCTGTGAGAAGGAGACACAGGAAGGAGTGAGGAGAGCCTGTAGTGTAATACCAGCAGCTAAAAGCAACAGCGTGAGAACGTATATTCGAATATCACGATATAGTCATTTTCTATATCGCACAGAAACCCGCGATACATCGCGTCTATTGATATATCGCCCAGCCCTAGTTCCAAGTACAGTTAGTTATCTACCGATTACTACAAAACTAATAGATACTATGATGAATGACAGCCAGATTCTTTTAGAGAAGCAAAAAATGCATTCTGAGAAATTGTTAGTAAAATTTCGATCATCTGGACGCTATAGGTCTTTTAAGTCCTTCTAAATGTTACACTGAATGTAAAATGGTATATTTTGATAGTTTAGTTCTCCAGGAGATGGTCAGAGACACTCCAGCTTGCTTGAAGTTAGTTGCACTTTGTGTTGCCCAACGTGTGTTTGTTGAGTATTTTTTGTGTTTGCAAAGTTATTGTTATTTTGGGTTATTTTTAAATGGGATTCAAGAATGCCATAGTACATTTATTCAAGCATTATCTGCCCAGGGTACGCGGACTGTAATTACACTAAACTATGAAGGGCCTGGTTAGCGCCGTGCATGGCAGCTCCCGCCATCAGTGTGTGAATGTGTGTGTGTGAATGGGTGAATGTGGAAATAGTGTCAAAGCGCTTTGAGTTCCTTAAAAAAGGTAGAAAAGCGCTATAAAAGTACAACCCATTTACCATTTACCATTTTAAGAAGAGGGCTACAAAATCTGGTCCTGAGGACTGCAAGTTTAAGACCCTCGGACGAGGTAGTTACCTTCTCTCCTGGACTAGATAGTTACCTTCTCTCCTTGAGAGGACAAAGGCCTGTCCACTGCTGGGTTTTGGTGTCAAAGCATTCGACCGAATCAAACAGTTTCCCATAGGAACCTCCACCCATGGCATAGATCTTCTTATTCATGGAGGCATAACAACCCACCTGGGGCAGGAGAAAGAGATGACCACACATGTTTAACAGTTGGACTCTCAGGTTACTAAGCAGAGCTCTGCAGCAGACATACCGGTAGGTCTATTTTGCATGGCAAACATAATGTGGGTCTAAAACAAAAAATACATTCAGAAAGTAATCAACCTCACATTTTTGCAAAATAAAATCATTTATGATAATGATGTTTTCCTTCTTCAAGAATCTACAGTACTGTAAGTGATGACCAATGCCTGCCTCAGGGCAAGAACAGGGTTTCTACAGGTGTCAGTAGAGCCAATTTAATGCTTTTTATTGCAACTTAAAACAATTTTGTTGCCCGTGTCCTACTGCAGATAGCTATTATATATACACCGGTAGTCAAAAACATAAAATTGTTTGTATAGACACAATTGAAAGCATTTGACAATGATAATATTGAAAAGTTTACATTTATGTGGCCAAATTAAGCACTACTGTATTCACCAAATACAGTTGTGGTCAAAAGTTTACATACACTTGTAAAGAACATAATGTCATGACTGTCTTGAGTTTCTAATAATTTCTACAACTCTTATTTTGCACATACTTGTTGGTCACAAAAAACATTCATGAAGTTTGGTTCTTTTATGAATTTATTATGGGTCTACTGAAAATGTGACCAAATCTGCTGGGTCAAAAGTATACATACAGCAATGTTAATACAGTATTTGGTTACATGTCCCTTGGCAAGTTTCACTGCAATAAGGCGCTTTTGGTAGCCATCCACAAGCTTCTGGCAAGCTTCTGGTTGAATTTTTGACCACTCTTCTTGACAAGATTGGTGCACTTCAGCTAAATTTGTTGGTTTTCTGACATGGACTTGTTTCTTCGTTTAAGTCTTTGGGAAGGCCATTCTAAAACCTTAATTCTAGCCTGATTTAGCCATTCCTTTACCACTTTTGAGGTGTGTTTGGAGTCATTGTCCTGTTGGAACACCCAACTGTGCCCAAGACCCAACCTCCGGGCTGAAGATTCACGTAGGTGAACTCAGCTAGCATAGCTTTAATTGCTTGGATTTTAATGACGTCACGTCTGGCTCATTTATTATGTGTAGGGGTTAAGCAGCGTCTGTTCTCAATTCAATTCAATTCAAACAACTTTATTAATCCCTCGAAGGGCAATTTATTTTGAGCAGCAGGTTGTTGTAGTGGTTCGCAAAGCCTACACATGGCCAACAATAAATAATTAGTTAATAAATACATAAACAGTACAACAATACAACACAGAAGAATTTAAAAGTTTAAAGAATCTGAGTGCAGAGGGGACGAATGATTTGGAAAAGCGATTTGTGGCCCTGGTATGAGGTGGCGACTTGTCCAGGGTGTACCCCGCCTTCCGCCCGATTGTAGCTGAGATAGGCTCCAGCGCCCCCCGCGACCCCGAAGGGAATAAGCGGTAGAAAATGGATGGATGGATGGATTTGTTTTACACAAAGAAAGGGCATAACGTCGCCCTGAAGGCAACAGAGAGAATTAACCCGCAAGACGTGGCTCGGGGAGGCTAAAATGCTCTTTGCTTTTCGGAGGATTAGCTGATTGCAGAAGAAGTTTAAATCTCTTAGTTTTACCCTGGTAATCTGAGAGCAACACTTAACAATACAGTCAGGTTGTTTGGGTATTTAACTGAAAGACAGTGAAACAAGCAAATTAAAGAAAAACACATAATACTCTCAATAAATGCTCAATGCGTGCTAGCCGCCATTTAGCCTTTCTCAAAGAAAATGCCCATATGCTTGCGTTGTTTTTGGCTGTACGGACCGTTCAAAATGCAAAAAGGATTAACATGTCTTCAGAGTTCATTGAGAGGAAATTAAAAAGGGCGGAAGAGTGTATGGTTTTACGAAAGACGACGACAAATGTGGCACACAGTCTAGTAGCAGAGCTGAAGAACGCAAGAGTTTGCAGTGACAACTTTGTTAAAAGTTTGTTTGATACATTTTTAATATACTTTACTCCTTTAGTATTTCCCATTGAAATATATCTTGATATTGTTTGTATTTATTTTAACAAACAGAAACCAGAAAATCGGGGTCATGAATACTTTGTCAGGAAAGGTGCTTCTATGTCTCCCATCTTGTTTATTTTGTACACAAATGTGTCAGACTACATATAGTAACAAGACAAAATGTTGATGATTCAGTAATTGTTCGTTTGTTAAATGGATGCAGCCACTAGTGTCGAGGTGCTAATTTGTTTATATTGACGCAAGACGCAAAGTTGAATTATGAAATACAACCTTACTTTATACCAACTTTCTTGACCCAGCCGCACACAAAGAAATTGTAGGCCTCCATGTTTTCCCAAGTTTTAATCTGTTTTGTCGCGTAGAATGTCGTTGGAGCACAAGATAGTATATGTGATTGTATCTGTGGACATTTCCTGAAAATTGTATCAAAACAAGCCCATAACTGTTATGCTGGTAACCAGGGGCGCCGCTAGGGATTTTGGGCCCCATGAAAAGAATCTTTACAGGGCCCCCAACACAGTGTCATTATTTTTTCTGTATTATAATTTCATCATGATTAGGGGCCTCTCTGGGCCCCCCTCCATCATGGGCCCCTAGAATCCGTCTCCTTTACCCCCCCCTTTTCGGCGCCCCTGTTGGTAACAAACACACAAACAAACCCCGGCGAAAACATACAGTAACCTCTTTGGTGGAGGTATGAAAGTCTCCCCCCCCCAAAAAAAACTGTACCCCGTGGGAAATACAAGTAAACTGAATAGCTACTTGAGAATTCCTTAATTAGGGATGTCCGATAATGGCTTTTTGCCGATATCTGATATTCCGATATTGTCCAACTCTTTAATTACCGATACCGATATCAACCGATACCGATATCAACCGATATATGCAGTCGTGGAATTAACACATTATTATGCCTAATTTGGACAACCAGGTATGGTGAAGATAAGGTGCTTTTTTTTTTTAATTAATAAAATAAGATACCGGTAAATAAATTTAAAAAAAGTTATTGAATAAAAAAGAAAGTAAAACAATATAAAAACAGTTACCTGTATTTTTCGGACTATAAGTCGCAGTTTTTTTCATAGTTTATGAAAGTTGCATAATGTTTTTTTCCTTCTTTATTATGCATTTTCGGCAGGTGCGACTTATACTCCGGTGCGACTTATACTCGGAAAAATACGGTACATAGAAACTAGTAATTATTGAAAATGAGTAAAATCAACTGTTAAAGGTTAGTACTATTAGTGGATCAGCAGCACGCACAATCATGTGTGCTTATGGACTGTATCCCTTGCAGACTGTATTGATCTATATTGATATATAATGTAAGAACCAGAATATTAATAACAGAAAGAAACAACCCTTTTGTGTGAATGAGTGTGAATTGGGGAGGGAGGTTTTTTGGGTTGGTGCACTAATTGTAAGTGTATCTTGTGTTGTCTATGTTGATTTAATAAAAAAAAAAAAACACACGATACCGATAATAAAAAAAAACGATACCGATAATTTACGATATTATTGGTATCGTGTTTTTTTTTTATTTATTTTTTTTATTAAATCAACATAAAAAACACAAGATACACTTACAATCGGCAGGCCGATATTATCGGACATCTCTATCCTGAATCCATCTATCCATTTTCTACCACTTGTCTCTCTCAAAGTTGCGATTGTTAGTTAATTTTTCTGAGGAACAGCATTTTCCAAAGTCATATATAAAAATATCCATTGTAGAGGACACTGCTTCTCATTAAGTAACATTTGAAAGACACTAAACTGACCATTATTGTTTTACACTTGTTACACTTGGTGTTTACATTGTCACTTTAAATACATCAACTGTAAGTTAATTTTTTTTACATATTTGCTGGAAACAATAGATGTTCCTGCAGTTAATTGCACTTAAAATATGTGTTTGTAGTTATAAATATGATTAGAACATTTGAGCATAATATTTGTGTTGAATTACAGTAAGTGTTTTTACGCTAAACATTACTGCCACTTCATGTTATACACTATGGCATTTATTTTGGACATATACCACAATAATACACCGTGATAATATCGTACAGAGAGATTTTGATACCGTTACATTCCTATAAAATAGTGTTCTATACCTAAGAATTGGTGCACTTGCAAATAAATTGTGTAAGTCCCAGAATACATTGTAGGAGCAGTGCACCATATTCGACTATTCATCTTTGTTGATATTTTTTATATTACCGGTACATAATATCTTGTGGTTTTAAACTCTTATTAGTATCAAAAGAATTTAATTATCAACAACTGCTGTTTAAATGAATTTGCCAATTCCAAGATTGAGTATGCTTTGTTGGAGATTGAACACACCCCTAAAATTCCAATGTTGGAATTTTCCCAGGTTGCATTGGTCATGTTTTGTCAACTCCATTTTGTACTACTTTCTTGTGATTGTGGTAGCTGCGTTACCTTCCGAATCATGGTCAAACTGGTCTGCATCTTCCAGGTGTTGACGTGAGGGTCGAACACTTCGACTGTGGTGAGCTCGGTTTCTTCATTTTCTCCTCCAAGAACGTAAATCAGACCATCCAGCTCCACGAGACCAAAGTTCTGGCGAGCCTGCAAAAATTAAAAGTGGGATTTATTCAATATATATCGTATAATGTACAAGGAAATGAAAATACTGTAAGTGAAAACATATATTCTGGAAGTGGTGAGTACACCTGTAGCATTGTGGGTATAGGGCTCCATGTGTTAGACTCAGGGTCGTACTTCTCGCCTGTGTTCAGGACTGTCTTCTTCTCGTCGGTTCCACCCACTACGAACAGAAATCCCTCTAACAAACAGGAAACACATTATTGTTAGAAGTGTGTGTGTTTGTCAAATGCACATTGTGTAGCGGTACACCCATTATATTCTCATCTAAAGGTCTGCATCTCCGTTATGCACTGACCAGCTGCAACCGCTCCATGTCCCACACGAGCAATGCTCATTGGCTGAAGTTCAATCCAGGCTTGCCGGTTGGTGTCATAGAGTGGACACATGCAGCGAGTCAGAGCTGTGGGTTTTCTGGTCCTGTACACAACAACAAAAACATGCGTAGAGCCTCGACATCAACTCACAGTTTGTTAATATATGTCTCACCTCTTGCCTTGACTATGGCCTTATGCAATAACAAGGAATCTGCAGGTATCAGCAAATCTAATTTAATGCTTTTTAATGACTCGCGGAAACACTGAATAAACCAGCAAAAAAATAAAATGAAATCAAGCAGTGTGACTATGAAATAAATACCGGGTACTGGACACTGAAGGTGACGTTTCTTAAATTCTTGTTATTTCTTAGCAAGTAAACAACAAATAATTGCAATTCATTCACATCTTATTTGAATAAAGTGCAACAAAAACTTTAGGTTGAATTAACAAGAGGAAACCTTTTGTGCTTTAATTTTTAACTTCAAAAAAATGTTCAGTAAAAGTACAGTAACTACATCAGTAGCTTTACCTGCTACTTCTGCTTTTGTTTTTCAACATAAAAATGGTGGCTGTTTATAGGGCGGTTGAGTTCGAACGAGCCGCGATCATTGTGACCAGCCCTCTTCCTGGTTCAATGATGCAAATGTAACATTTTTGCAGCAAATTTAAGATAATAATAAACAATAGAATGCTCCTGTTCTACAAAGAAACTTGGACCAGTGTAAAAACACATTGACAGGTTCTTATGTTGACATTTTAACATCCTAAAGACCTTATAGCAGTGGTTCTTAACCTTGTTGGAGGTACCGAACCCCACCAGTTTCATATGCGCATTCACCGAACCCTTCTTTAGTGAAAAATAAAATGTTTTTTTTTTTCAAATTAAAGACAAAGTTCTATGTTTTTGGTAACACTTTAGTATGGGGAACATATTCTAAGTAAAGACTTAATTTGGAGTTTTTTTGGCACTAGGGGAACATATTCTAAGTAACAACGACTTAATTTACAGTTATTTGGTTAGGGTTAGAGGGTTCGGGCCAGGGTTAGAGGGTCAGGGTTATAATAAGGCCATGCCGAATAAGGCATTAATAAGTACTTAATAATGATTAGTTAAGAGCCAATATGTTACTAATTTGCAACTAATTAATGGTGAATATGTTCCCCATACTAAAGTGTTACCATGTTTTTTTACTGGTGCACAAAATGAACCGTGCATGAACATCACCTTGTTCAAACAACAAAACCAACACAGTGCATAAACTCACAACAAATGACACACCTGCAAATCCGTCTGACTTCTGCTGTTGCCGTATCCGTAATACGCCGATAGGGAGAAGTTTTTATTTACACGATGAGTCGGGTGTGTCTTGACCTCCGCCGAACCCCTGAGCCCGACTCACCGAACCCCTAGGGTTCGATCGAACCCAGGTTAAGAACCACTGCCTTATAGTGTGCGTTTCACATCTATTTTTTTTTTATGTGTAACTCTGTCAAAAAGAAATAGGCCAAAACAAATGTCTACTACGGAGAATAGTCTAAAAACAAGAATACAAGTGAAGGCCCTTGAGTGCTTAGCTTCCTGGAAATGTGTCTCCTTGAACAATTTAGTTGAATAGCCCTGACGTTTAGTCTCGCTCACTGATTTGCATTTAAAATCCTTTTGTTCACGAAGATTTCTCCTGTGCAGGCTACCATGATTGGCACCCAAATAACAATTGTTTACAAAGTTTGGTTTCTAATTGTGAAGAAATGTAGACATTTATTAGTAGAATCTGTCCCTGCGAACTACTATTGCTGGTATGTGCCAGCCTTTGGTGGTGGTCTTATATTTATGGCTGTCAATAATAATGACTAAACTCATGTGATTAATGATGATTACAAAATAATATTGCATCAATTATGTATATGCACAGATTAATCAAGCAAATTATTTTTACATGCTCCTTTATTAACCGTGGAAGGTTACCTGAAAGGCGGCGCCTTTTTTTATATGGCCAGTGTTTTGCAAGCGAGTAATAACTGTGATTAATGATTAATCTAAATTCCAAAGTGTGATTAATCTTATTTAAAACATATCATTTGACAGCACTAATTTTTTCGCTTAAAAACGTAAATTAAAATATTTAAACAGCTGCCAAATGTGCAGGTGAGCTGCACCAGATCCTGATGAAAAAAAGTAATATTTCAATTTGAACTAATAGCATAGTCCAAGTATACACTCAGGCTCCACATTCTCTACTAAAATATACTAAATCATCCAATATAAAAAAGCTTACACATAGCTTGAGCGTGAATAACTTGGGGGCTCAACAGTAGTCATTTTAGGTCTGATAATTCATATAAAAGTTATCAATATCCTAATATCTCACTGTAAAACCAAAAAGGAACTAACCTACCGTATTTAACGGTTTTAGCACACTCGTTGGTTGGATTGTCAATATCAAATTATGCAAAAGCAGAGAATTAGAGCTTTATCGGAGAGTGCCTTACCTACGATCCTCTCCCCCTACAATAACAATACACTCAGAGTAACCACGGGGCTTGAACGCAGCGAGGAGAGCTTCGCCTTGCAGCTGGCTCTCTGCTAGCACTGGCTGACAGTGCTCTCTGATCACTTCCCTCATCAGCGGTTCCCCCATTGCCTAACAGGTTACAAATGAAGCACAAACACATATTTCGGAAACCGGTCTGACAAATATATTAATTGACATGGAAACATATATTGAATGCTCAGACGGTATAATTAACAATACTTGAGTTCACAGTTCAGAAAGTTCAGTTACTCTACCTGCTCTCTCAGGTAGCTCGCATCCAGACCTTGCAGCCATACAGCAGACATTACTTCTCTCATGTGCACCTGTGATTATAAAATCATACTAGGTTTGTTTTCCACAATAGGCTGAGTATGGATATCATAATGGAACAATAATTATGATGAACATCTTGAACCCTTTTTTTCCCGTTTTTTTTTTTTTAAACAAAGATTATTTATGTATTTAATATTTGTTTGCTTCCTATGGTATATTATTTATTTGTTCACTGTTCTGTTACAAAGAACAAGGAAATTGGATGAAATTGCTACGGTATGAAAAGGGGTAGGATTAAATAAGCTCTGCTTCTTCCTACTCCTTTTCAGACGTGCTGTAATGGAACAACTGGAAATGTGTGATGCATTACATTGTATCGTATGCATGTTTGAAATAAATTGAAACTGAATTAAACTGAACTGATAATAGAAGAAATGTAGAACATATTGAATAACCATTGTAGGGACTAATTAGGATATACGGTATTGGTTATGGTGTCTGTGATGAGGTGGCGACTTGTCCAGGGTGTACCCCGCCTGCCGCCCGATTGTACTAGAGATAGGCTCCAGCGCCCCCGGGACCCCAAAGGGAATAAGCGGTAGAAAATGGATGGATGGATGGATGGATGGATGGATGGATGGTTATGGTGTGGCGTTAGTTTATATCAAACATTCGTACATTACAATATGACACATCACATATTTCCAGTTTCTCATTACAGCATGTCTGAAAAAGAATTGCAAGAAGCAGAGCTTTTTTAATCCTACCCCTTTTTGTTCAAAGCATTATTTCTAACACATTTCTAACACAAACTATAACATGACAGTGAATAAATAAATGAATAAGTCATAAATAAATAGACAAATGAAAAGGTCAATAAATATTAGAACTTTGTTTATTTATGTATTTAATATTTTGTTTTGGCAATTTATTTTATGCTTAGGTCCTTTATCTTGGGTCACATTTGACTTTACTGTTAAAACTACAGGAGGTGAGATCTGATGATTAAAAGTACTATTCTCATACTTTTTTTTGTTTGTTTTACGCACCCTGCGAGCTTCCGGGTCATGTGCCAGCCATCGCACCACGGCCTCCAGCACATGCTTCTCATTGCCAACGTTTAGCTTTTCCTCAGCCAGCAGCTCACAGAGTCGGCTGTGAGGCATCTCCCTGAACTCCTCTGTGAGCACCACGTCTCGGAAATGCGTGTGCAGGTATTCGGTGGCAGCATAGTGGACGTGGTGCAAGCAGTAGTGCAGGGAGAAGAGACGGATGCCGATACAGTTCTCTGCGGTGATGCAGCTCTCCAGGAACTGGCAGCACAGCAATTTGAGGTCGGTCATGAGGAGTAGGTCGGATGCCTGCACCATGTCCTGAATGGTCCCTTCACTCAATGTGATCTGTATGTAAAATAGACATTCGATGGAGAAAGTTAAGGCCTGAAAAGAGTATTAATGAAAAGTTTAATAAACAAAGGGCACCAGAAGTTGGCGAAACCCAGCTACAATCTGTGAATGTCTGCTTCAAAAGCATTTACACTCACTTCACCACTGAAGATGTAGTCCAGTATCTGTTTCATAATAGACATGGAGACTCCCTGTAGCTCAATCCTGTATGTTGAGCCATCTTCTTTTGGAGGATTGTAGTTGAGCTTGGTCCTAGAATCAAATCATAAACATAAGCAGCCCTTGGTACTTTAATCTACTACCTATTGCTTTTAGATGCACAAGCTAATGATATTGTACTGTGTTGTTATATAATTAAACTGAAATGCCTATGTACTATATGTCAAAAATATGTGCCATCTCGTCTTACCTAACATAAGGGCTGGCTGCCGCCAAAATATTTTTCTGGACAGGAAGCTCCTCACCATCCACGACCAGCACAGCATCGTGGAAGCTTTGCTCTTGCCAGAAGGCACGAAGAACTCTCAGGAGTTTTTGGGAGTGTTGTGGGTCGGACACCCTCACACCCGGTTCATTTGATGCAGAATCCGGCATGTTTAGACTTGGACAAATTTTGTCATGTAGTCTTAAATCCTATTTATCAATGACAATTATGGATACATTGTGATTAATGGCTAAATGACAGGCTTTTTTTTTTTTTGAGGGGGGGGGGGGTTAGTGATAACAAATAAAGACAATCACTGATAATTAGAGATGTCCGATAATATCGGCCTGCCGATATTATCGGCCGATAAATGCGCTAAAATGTAATATCGGAAATTATCGGTATCGTTTTTTTATTATCGGTATCGGGTTGTTTTTTTTGTTTTTTTTTATTAAATCAACATAAAAAACACAAGATACACTTACAATTAGTGCACCAACCCAAAAAAACTTCCTCCCCCATTTACACTCATTCACACAAAAGGGTTGTTTCTTTCTGTTATTAATATTCTGGTTCCTACATTATATATCAATACAGTCTGCAAGGGATACAGTCTGTAAGCACACATGATTGTGCGTGCTGCTGGTCCACTAATAGTATTAACTTTTAACAGTTATTTTGACTAATTTTACTTAATTACTAGTTTCAATGTAACTGTTTTTATATTGTTTTACTTTCTTTTTTATTCAAGGAAATGTTTTTAATTTATTTTTTATCTTATTTTATTTTATTAATTTTTTTTAAAAGTACCTTATCTTCACCATACCTGGTTGTCCAAATTAGGCGTAATAATGTGTTAATTCCACGACTGTATATATCGGTTGATATCGGTATCGGTTGATATCGGTATCGGTAATTAAAGAGTTGGACAATATCGGAAATCGGCAAAAAGCCATTATCGGACATCCCTACTGATAATATATGTAAAATACTGTGCATAGGTCTAAACCAGTGGTTCTTAACCTGGGTGCGATCGAACCCTAGGGGTTAGGTGAGTCGGCCTCAGGGGTTCGGCGGAGGTCAAAACATACCCGACTCATCGTGTAAATAAAAACTTCTCCCTATCGGTGTATTGCGGATACGGCAACAGAAGAAGTCTGATTTGGAGGTGTGTAATTTGTTGTGAGTTTCTGCACTGTGTTGGTTTTGTTGTTTGAACAAGGTGATGTTCATGCACGGTTCAGTTTGTGCACCAGTAAAAAAAACATGGTAACACTTTAGTATGGGGAACATATTCACCATTAATTAGTTGCTTATTAACATGCAAATTAGTAACATATTGGCTCTTAACTAGTCATTATTAAGTACTTATTAATGCCTTATTCGGCATGGCCTTATTATAACCCTAACCCTCTAACCCTGGCCCGAACCCTAACCCTAACCAAATAACTCTAAATTAAGTCTTTGTTACTTAGAATATGTTCACCTAGTGTCCAAAAAACTCTAAATTAAGTCTGTGTTAATTAGAATATGTTCCCCATACTAAAGTGTTACCAAAAACATATAAGTTTTTCTTGAATTTGAAAAAAAACAACATTTTATTTTTCACTAAAGAAGGGTTCGGTGAATGCGCATATGAAACTGGTGGGGTTCGGTACCTCCAACAAGGTTAAGAACCACTGGTCTAAACTAGGGCTGCAACAACTAATCGATTAAATCGATTATAAAAATAGTTGGTGATTAATTTAGTCATCGATTCGTTGGAACTATGCTATGCGCATGCGTGGAGGCTTTTTATTTATTTTTTTAAATAAACCTTTATTTATAAACTGCAACATTTACAAACAGCTGAGAAACAATAATCTAAATAAGTACAAAAACAGTACAAAACAGCGCCAGGGCGGCGCTGAGGCTACGTCTCATGAGGTGGAGGTAAGCTCGCCAATGATGTGTCATGTGCAGCTCACGTGACGACGCCGTGTCCTTTGCTGGAAACATTCGAAAAATGGCGCAGGAAAACAGTACAGATATTTTAGCGGAAAAACATCTTGAGGTTATTGCTTCAATGGAGAAAAGTGT
This sequence comes from Nerophis lumbriciformis, assembly GCF_033978685.3. NCBI lineage: Eukaryota > Metazoa > Chordata > Actinopteri > Syngnathiformes > Syngnathidae > Nerophis > Nerophis lumbriciformis. Next base: position 34,931,211 of record NC_084557.2, on the reverse strand, counting down.
ACGACCTAAGTCGTCAAAAGTGTGGGGACACTTTACTTTAAAGACTTCAAATAAGACCGTTTCCTGCAAAATGGCACGGAAGTACAACATTGCTTCAGGAGCACCTGAAAAGGAAACATGTTGGAGCCATGGATGAAGGGAACTCACGGTACGTAACGTTTTAAGTCCATAGTGGCAACAGGCATTCATGAGTTCAGCTTTTTTGTGAGTGACGTTAACGTTATGCCTTTGTTGCAACGCGGTGCTGATAATGTGTCTCCGGCACATTTGACTCCGTTTTGAGAGAGAAAACGCACGGTTACCAATTTCGAAATAAACGTAACGGACAGAAATATCTCAGGTTGGTTTCATAATGGATCAATGTAGCTGGGCCCGATAAAGCTATATAAATATATTTAGATTTGAGTGACACTTTAGTATAACTAAATGTTATGAAGGTGCTGGAATATTTCATGCTATTTTTCAGAGGCAGCCTAAAATGAATCCTTTATTACAACAGAAACGTGTACAATATCTGATTCAGTTCTGATCTGATGAGTTACATTTCTGTGTTATTATTGCTGTATTCTGCACCCCCAATGTCCAGAACATGGTGCCAGTATGCTGTTTTTTTTCCCAATAAAATACTGGAAAGGATAGAAATGTAGTTTGTCTCTTTTATCCGATTATCAATCGATTAATCGAAGTAATAATCGACAGATTAATCGATTATCAAATTAATCGTTAGTTGCAGCCCGAGTCTAAACATAATTGCAATCAGTTAATGGTCTTTCATAAAACAGAAGCAGGGTTCATAAAAAGGCAGTCATTACAACAACACACCACAAGTGGCAGTAAAGAGCTGATTAAGTCTGGCCCCATTTACAGAAAACCAACACGCAAAATAAAAGCTACCGGTATATAATATATGGTTTGAACATTTATACTCCGAACACGGCAGATATAATCAATGTTTCATTTAGCGTAACATTTAAAGCAGAAAGACAAACGACATATGACAAAACAAAGGAAACTCCATAAAGTATGTGTTTTCTTAATGAAGTTTGGCACATTTGCTAAGTCAGGCTATCAAAACTGGGTGGATTTGTTGTTGTCCTTCCCAAAAGTCATCCATTCCGGTCAGCGATAGAACACCCAGATTAGTCTTCGGAGAACATGTCAATACTGGTGCCAATGAGTTCGGTTAACATGTCAAATAGTCCACTTGTACTTGTTCTCGCCAGTGGTGTGTTTACAGCAGTCCAAACGTGCCATGTAATTTAGTTTAATGAGAAAAAATATATTGTAATTTACAGAATGATGATACTTATTCAGGTCTTACCTTTAGACGACAAAATGCGTCCTCTCTTTGTGGTGGGTGCAGTCGGCGTATTGCCTAACTGCATGTTCGACTGCATAGATCACTTCACACTACCATGAGGACTGGAAGACATTGGACTGTGCTGCGTTTCATGCCCGAAGGAAATTGTAGTCTTCCCTTGACATACACAGATATGTAATAGATTTTTATACAAGCATGCACATTATATTATTTAAGTACAACGCTTATTATGCATAGTTGATAAAGTAATGCATGCTGAAGATTAATCGTGAGTGGTGGTAATGCACTTGTTCTCGGAAATTAAATATCTTGCTGTCCCTGAACATACCCTCAGCTTGGCGGAAATACGTAGATATGCAGCGTTCAAACATTCACGACCATTTTTTTTTTTTTTTTTAGAGAATTTCATTATGAATTGACGCTTATTGTGGACATACTTGGAACGAAAATTCGAGTATGTACGTGAAAAGTTTAGATTGACAGATAAATCGTCGTTTATGTGTTAAAAAGCACGTAGAAAAAGCGAAGTGGAACGTACCCATTTGTCAGTTTGACCGTGGCGGTAGAAATGGATGGATGGACCTCAAACTAAGTACTTCCGGATTTTGTAAGTAAACTTCGTCGCTGTATTCAGTACACATTAAGAAAATGGATAGATGGATGTTTCTATTTCACGCCAAAAATTCAAACATCATATAGAAAATCGTAAAAGGTAAAGACACATTACTGCAAACCATACTAATGAACGAGCTAACATGTTAAAGTTAAGGGGCTGATTATCCTCATACTGTTTTGTCACACACATATTGTATTATATTTTGTCTAAGTAAGGTAGGCTTTATTTGTTTTAGTCATGTTTACCAAGTTACATCAAGGAACATTTTCACAATTTAAAATGTCAGAAGAGGAATAGTGTTTCAATGAATACAGTTCACTTTATAGTGTCTGCATGATACAATAATATAAAATGTGGAGCAATGGATAAAATACTTTTTTTATTTTTATTGTTTATTTTTTTATTTTATTTTTTATTTTTTGTCCTGTCCAGCTTCTCAGGCAAATCATACAGTTGATGTAGATGCCCATATCGGCTGTTCAGATTTACTTTACAAAAGAGAAGTGTAGGATACTTCTCTTGTTGCCTTATTTGTATTTGACTTTATTAAATGTATTTATATTATCATTTGGTGCAGCCGGGCCGGAGCAGGAGGGGATAGAAAGAGAGAGAAAAAAGAAGACGGGGACAAGAGGGGGATTAGACAGAGAGACAAAAACAACAGCAAACACAACAACAACAATAGAGCAACATCAGCAAATATGACATGTACAAATATGATGGTAAAAGTGATAGCAAAGAAGCAGTTAGCGAAAATAAAAAGTAATACAGAAATGACAATGAGCATTATTACACTACAAATGGAGCAATACATATACCAATAGAAACAGCGCTATTGATAATGAACAATACCAATAATTTACCTCTATTATCAACAATACAGTTGTTCAAATGCAACAATACATATATGTAATGATAACTTGAGATACGAAAGAATGCAGAAAAATGGAGGGGGAGAAAGAGAAGCAACCTACATTAACCTTGTAGATTGTTATAGTAACAATAGGTTAAGCTTTGTCAGTGTGCCATGTGTTATACCCAGTTTAACCTAGGGCAACAACGTTAATATATGTTTGATGAAACGTGATTATGTGCATATGTACTTGTATTTGTACAGTATGTGTATATGTATGTTTGTACAGTGAATGTATATGTACAGTATGTGTATATGTGTGTTTGTACAGTGAGTGTATATGTACAGTATGTGTATGTTTGTATATTGAATGTGCGTGTGGATGTACGAACTTTAAGTATGTAAATATGTACTGTATTTGTGTATGTATGTGGGAGCGTAGGTACCTATGTATGTGAGTATATGTGAATTTGTATGTACAATATATTCGACTCCCAGTGTGCGTGGGAGCCAGAGCTCTAATACTAATATTCTGATGTTTGTTCTATAGGTAACAGGCGATCATTATTCGTTGCCTGACGGACAAGGGCCGGAGAAACAACGTGAAACTAAAACATGAGTCGTTCTGCTTGGAACAAACTGTCTCCATGGATAGAGAGGATGATCCAGAACTATAGCACTGAAGAGGAAAGCAGAGGCCGTGTGCGATTAAAGGCTCATGTCACCAATGTGGGCCAGATGTCTCAGTCCCAGGCCCAGAACTTGGAAGGCCCCACAGCACTGCTACACCTGTCCGATGGAGTAGTGCAGATCCCTGCCATTATCACATCAGCTGCATGGGAGGAACTTCAGGAAAATTGTGAAATGGAAGGTTTCACCAGTCTGCTTAACTGCACTGTTTGCATGACAGACTACCGGCTGCAGTTTCACATGGCCATGGAAAGCACCAGATGTATATTCTTCTTATCAGTTGGAGAGCTGGTCACCAAATCGAACAGCACAGTTAAAGAGAGAATGCCCTGCTGCACCTGTCTGCCCTCTGTTCGGCAAAAGATCTTTGACACATGGAGGTCGCTCGTGGTCCAGGGTGGGCAGGAATCTCAAAACAGCCAGACTGGGTTTGAGCTGACAGAGTTGCTGTCGCAGTGGCAGCAAGATTGTTTCCAGACAGTGATGGAGGACGTGCAGGAGAAACTGACTGGGCAACCTTCCACATCGCTGACTCAACCTGGCTTGTTCAGTGCCACGAGTTGGGACGCTGAACGGGTTCAAGATAAAGGCCTGGAAGGTTTCAGCGTTCCAATGAAGTGTCTACTCGTCCCAGAAAGAGATGAGCAAAGCACAAATGTAGATATATTGACACCCGATGCGGGTGAGGAGTTGGATTTACAAATTTATGGTCGTACTCAATCACCTGTTCATGCTGCTGACGGGCAAACAGAAACTCACACAGGTGGAGAGGAAGAAAACATCCGGGATTATGACAGCATCAGTCTAGATATGATTAATAAGGACATCACACCTTTAGAAAACCCTTGGCACTTTTTCCCAGCACCATTTAGCTCGTCCGCTTCTTCCGATGAGTCACGGGAAAAAACCCATGAACACTTTATTCCTCCGCAGCAAGAAAGGGGTCCTGAGAACAGCACCAGCACCCAGTTGACTGCAAATGCACAGTCTGAAGGCAGCACTTCCCAGCATAGCAAAGAAGATCACAGCGTTTTACCACCGTTCCAAAAAGAGCCGCCCTCATCCGGCAACATCAACAACACAGAAACGCAACACGTTCACGTCGCTTCCCAAGAAAAAAAGACTTTTGTTGAGGATGCGGACTCACTCGAAGTGACGGTGGAGACACAACATAGGAAGTCTAAGAGGAAAAGGGAACTGGAGTCGGTGCAAAAAGCACACAACACAGTCGTAGTGGAGGAAGAGGAAGACGTTTGTCAAAGTGTGAGCCCTCCATCATGGCTTTTTGACTCCGTGGTAGGTTCAGGAACTGACGATGGCAGCGTTCAGGCTCAAAACGTGGGTGCAGAAAGAAGAAAAACCTCTACTGTTCACAGTGATGGCCGCCTGTTCTCATACACATACACAGTGTCTGGGCAGGACCTGCATGACTTTGCTCAGTTTAAAGTGGAAGATGCTCTGCTGCATTGGGCTGTCAAGTATCTTGTTGTTCCAAAGCAAGCAACACATCTTTAAACAACATTGCCTTTACTGGAACTCCACCTCTTTTCCAATTTTATTCCATAAGATAGTTCAATGTTTAACTCTAAAATGTTTGTGTTGAAATCCAATGAATTTATCATTAATGGTTCTGAATAAAACTGTTTTTTTTGTAAAGGAGTGTGACACTTAGAACCATTTTGCGTGTTTCTCTTGAGTAGCCTCATTTAGGTTAAAGCTCTGAAGGAGGCATGCAATTGCATCACAGGTTAGAGGGGTTATGGCACGCCTTGACATAGTTGTAAATGCATATCAACCATATTCCATCCATCCATTTTCTACCGCTTGTCCCTTTTTGGGTCGAAGGAGGTGCTGGAGCCTATCTCAGCTGCATTCGGGCGGAAGGCGGTGTACACCCTGTGCAAGTCGCCACCTCATCGCAGGGCCAACACAGATAGACAGACAACATTCACACTCACTCACTAGAGCCAATTTAGTGTTGCCAATCAACCTATCCCCAATTTACTTGTTTTAATATGTTCTATTATTCTGTTCAGTTGGTTAAACGTACACAAAAATAATGTTGAATCAACCGTTTTGTGTTCAATTAATACAACTAATTGGTCGGGAGCGGGCTGATATCAAAACATGTGTTGGTGTTTTATTTATTAATGTAGAATTCTGCAGTATCTGGATACTTGAGATGTTGGGCATTCTTCTAACTATACAGTAGGTGTCACCAAAGTTTAACTGCATACAGACGGGAAACCTAAAAGAAAGTGGAGGAAACAAGTTTTCCAGTGTCAACATGAATCATGTCTAGCAACTCTTCAAACTTAAAGTGTTTACAAAGTACGAAGAAGAATGTATTTCATCCATCCATTTTCAAGATAATCTTACTCATCTCACCATATGAAATATAACTTACTTCACCAATTATTTTTTTATTTTTTTATTGTTATTACTTATGGAGTACATTGTGAATAAATTGAGAACAGGAAGTGAACAAAAAGTTTTAGCAACTGCTATGTAAAGTGTACAGCTCCACTAATGGACATGGGAGTGTTACTTTCAAAGGCATATTTAAAGTATTGCTAGAAACATAATTGTATATGGGACTTTATTGTATTATATGTATAGTACATTTTCCAAAAAGAAAAAAAAGCATAAAACACCACCAGAATTAGAGATATTACAATATCCGATATTCCGATATTGTCCAACTCTTTAATTACCGATACCGATATCAACTGATATATGCAGTCGTGGAATTAACACATTATTACGCCTAATTTGGACAACCAGGTATGGTGAAGATAAGGTACTTTTAAAATAAAATAAGATAAATAAATTAAAAACATTTTCTTGAATAAAAAAGAAAGTAAAACAATATAAAAACAGTTACATAGAAACTAGTAATTAATGAAAATGAGTAAAATTAACTGTTAAAGGTTAACACTATTAGTGGACCAGCAGCACGCACAATCATGTGTGCTTAATTACGGACTGTATCCCTTGCAGACTGTATTGATATATATTGATATATAATGTAGGAACCAGAATGTTAATAACGGAAAGAAACAACCCTTTTGTGTGAATGAGTGTGAATGGGGGAGGAAGATTTTTTGGGTTGGTGCACTAATTGTAAGTGTATCTTGTGTTTTTTATGTTGATTTAATTAAAAAAAAAAACAATACCGATAATTTCCGATATTACATTTTAACGCATTTATCGACATCCCTAATTACAAGTCAAAGTGATGAAGCTTAGTGTTACGCTCATGACTTGGTGTAACTAAACATTACCCCATAAGATGAAGGCAATTGCATGTTTATTGATATTTGAAATGTATTCAATGTTTATAAATGAATATTTATATATACTAAATGTAAAAAAGGGAATAAATATTCAAAATAAGATCATTAAATGAAATCTAGTTGTAAAAGTTTCAACTACAATTCTAAATAAGATGTCAAAAGCAAACTGCAATCAAATACACACAGCTTAAAGATTGATCAATACCTATTTATATTTAGTAATACATAAATATGATGATTTATCAAAATATAAAAGAAATATACCTGAACAGAACGCTCATGATGGTTACACCAAAAAGTAACGCTATGAATCGCGTTTTTCCAAGTTTTTGGGGCATTTTTATGCTATTTCCAAGCATCTCCTTTTTATTATCGTTGATTTTAAATGGTCAAACTAATGCATATTATATATGCATGCCCTAGTAATCAAACAAAAAAAGTCATATTTATTTTGATTGTTACATTTTGAAGTACATTTGTGCAGGTGGGTGCGAATGTACCCATTACCAGAGCTGCACACTAAAGGAAAAGGGGTAGGATTAAATAAGCTCTGCTTCTTCCTACTCCTTTTCGAACACATTGAATAGAGAAACTGTAAATTGTGATGTATCATGTTGCATGCATGCATGTTTCAAATAAACACAAACATGATTATGACCATGACTTAAATAAAAAGTATCAGTCTGGTATCGACCGTCCATTGATGCCCATTGCTCTAATCGTAAACTAACTTCAGCCTCGGTAAACGAGCAGTCACAAATAAAGTATACCACACTAATTATTATCAATATAATAGCCTACATCTCAGAGTGACTTGCATCCTGCTGGTAGTGTATGCCGATAAAGACATGAAAATTAGTTATGTTGACCCGCCTTCTCTTCAAATATCACACCTGCTTAATGGCTCATCAGTATTTTGGTGAAGTATACGTTACCGAGATGCTTTCGTAGCTACTTTTATACGAATGATTTAAACAAATATATAATGAGCGTAGTTGAATTCGAATATTCCTACCATACTAACGCATTCAAATCGGTGTAAAATACCTTTCATGGGGAAACAATAAGCTTTTGGAAACTAGCTCGCCCCCGCACCTGTGTTTACCTGTCACACCTGCAATCTTACTTGGAGCGGAGGAAACAGGTGGTAGAGGTGAACGGCACCGTGTCCCCCTCTCTCTCTCAGTGAGCTGTGGAGTCCCCCAAGGCAGTATATTGGGGCCTTTACTGTTCCTAATATACATAAACAAATTGTCATCGGCATGCGACTGTGAATTGTTCTTGTTTGCGGATGACTCGGCCTTGCTGGTATCAGACAAGGACAAGTCACAGGTGGAGAAAATCCTCAGTGCTGAACTCTGTAGAACTTGCACTTGGCTCGCTGACAACAAGCTATCCATACACTTGGGTTAAACGGAATCCATCCTGTTTGGGTCCCACATAAACCTTAAGAAAGTCAATGACTTCACTATAAAAGTGGGTGACATTGTTATCACCAGGAAAGATGAGGTCACCTACCTAGGTTCCATTCTTTCCTGTGATAAAATGGCAACCTAGGTAATCAAAAAGGTCAACCAACAAACGAGATTTCTCTATAGAATCTCCTCTCTGGTCAACAAAAGCACCATGAGGATTCTAGCGGGAACTTTCATTCAATCCTTTTTCGATTACGCATGCACCTGGTACCCTAGCACCTCCAAAACCCTCAAATCTAAACTCCAAACATCCCAGAACAAGCTAGTCAGATTACTTCTAGACCTCCACCCCAGATCCCACCTCACTCCTACCCACTTCTCCGAAGTGGGCTGGCTCAGGGTAGAGGACAGAGTAAAACAACTTGCACTGAGCCTTGTCTATAAAATCCGCTCCACCTCCCTGATACCGAAGTACATGTCAAACTACTTCCTTAACGTAAATGACCGCCATAACCACAACCAGGGGGAGCTCCACTAACCACGTTAAACCCAGATTCTGATCTAACAAAGGTCTTAACTCATTCTCTTTCTATGCCACATCAATGTGGAATACACTCCCAACAGGTATAAAAGAAAGGGCATCTCTATCCTCCTTCAAAACTACAATAAAAGTACACCTCCAGGCAACTTCAACCCTAAACTAACACCCTCCCCGGATTGTTAATAATCAAATGTAAATAATCAAATGTAGATACTTGTACGGAATATGTACTTCACTGTGCAACCTACTAATAAAAGTCTCAATCAATCAAAAAAAACACCTGTTGGGAAATGACCATAGACACATTATCCTACCAGAAGCTTAAAATGACCCCATGATTAAGAAAATCATCATACTTATATAATTTTGTGACAATAAAACAATGTATAATATAGCTCGTAATGCAGTTTCCCTTTAAATAAGGTTGGGGAAACGCTGCCACACTGAGCCGTATGGACAACCCGGTTTCAGAGTTGGTCCCAAACATGGCGCCCTGTAGTCACGTGAGAGGCTTTTGCCCAATCATTTAAGAAGTTGTCTGGCCATACACTCTCATTGGTCAAAAGTCTCTTACATCAGTGGTCCCCAACCACCGGCCGCACAAGAAAAAAGAAGAAAAAAAAAAAATTATTAAATCAACATAAAAAACACAAGATACACTTACAATTAGTGCACTAACCCAAAAAACCTTCCTCCCCCATTCACACTCATTCGCACAAAAGGGTTGTTTCTTTCTGTTATTAATATTTGTGGTTCCTACATTATATATCAATATAGATCAGTGGTTCTTAAACTTGTTGGAGGTACCGAACCCCACCAGTTTCAAATGCGCATTCACCGAACCCTTCTTTAGTGAAAAATATTAATACCGTATATATATATTTTTTAAATTCAAGACAAAGTTATATGTTTTTTTTACTGGTGCACAAAATTAACCGTGCATGAACATCACCTTGTTCAAAGAACAAAACCAACACAGTGCATGAACTCACAACAAATTACTGTCAGGTTCAAACACCGAACTCTCTATTACACAAGACAAGAAGAAGGAATCAAGCAGAGACAGAGTTGAATTATACTCATGAGGAGAGACGTATTGGGCTGTTCACTCAGTTACAGTTTCCCCCTACGCTCTAAGGTACAGTCCCACGTGCTCCTCTATTTATTCGGGAGGTCCCTAGTTAACATCACTGAGGCTGCTTCTGAAGGGAGGGGTAATGCAAGCAGCCCCAGTAGAAACAATATGTGATTATTCAGTATGGAAATGTGCTGACACTCGTGATTTCGCCCTGTCTCTGATTTGTCTGCGTTGAGGTCCTCAATGTCCGTCCTTGGCTGTCAGCAGGCAGGGTCTGGAAATAAACTGCTGACACGAGACAACTCGCAAAGCAAGATTAAAAGTTGTGCCTTTGCACAGATAGAAAAGTACAACTTCAGCACAATTGATAATAACTATAGCAACGGCCTTTAAGCATAAGAGTTGTGTGATAACTTATACATAATTATTCTAACATTTACACACCTGCAAATCAGTTGGAAAATTAAAGGGAACATTGTTTGGGGGTATCCATAACACGGCGATAGGGAGAAGTTTTTATTTACACGATGAGTCGGGTGTGTCTTGACCTTCGCCGAACCCCTGAGACCGACTCACCGAACCCCTAGGGTTCGATCGAACCCAGGTTAAGAACCACTGATATAGATCAATACAGTCTGCAGGGATACAGTCCGTAAGCACACATGACTATTTTTTTATGACAAAAAAAAATTAAAAAAAATTCTGTGGGACAAATTTTCAAGCGTTGACCGGTCCGCAGCTACAAAAAGGTTGGGGACCACTGTCTTACATGACTAGCGGGCGCCATGTTGTGGACCAACTCTGAAACCGGTTTGGCCATAATCTCTTTACGCGGCTAAGCTGTCACCAGCACAACAGCGCCCCCAACTGGCTGAAAAGACGCACGTGAGACAATGCACGTCATCAGGCAGTGCAGGATAACTTGTTTATGTTTGTTTATAGCATGTGTTGATCATTTTTTAAATTATTGATCATACAGATGTTGAGAATATTGTAGAATGTATGCACTATAATTACTATATGCAACACACCAATGGGGGTCACATGACTGCATACTTGCCAACCTTGAGACCTCCGAATTCGGGAGATGGGGGGGGGGGGGGGGGTATATTTTCAAGTATTTCTTATACACACATATATATATATAAATAAATAAATAAATATATATAAATATAAATATATATAAATATATATATATATATATATATATATATATATATATATATATATATATATATATATATATATATATATATATAATCCGTTCATGAATGAGTATATCCGTTCAGCCACCGTGTTCAATGGAGAAGTCTGATCTGCAAAATTTGCAGGCAGCATTCCCCTTCCCCTTCGAGCTGTCCTGGATGAACTGACATTTTTTTTTCTTGGAACTTGCAAGCGTACTTCTTCTTCTTACTCGTCGTCGCCATGTCTCTTCTTTTTTCTTCTGCTTCGTCTCCATTATGTTTTTGGACATTACCACTTGCCGTAGTTTTGAAGCAATGCATAATGGGAATCCGGATGTTGTGTGTCAGTGTATTAATAGGCCGACTGGAATAAACACACGCTGAGAAATAGCTCCGTGCCTGCATACTTTATGGGTTATAGATAAACCTATGGATAACGGAGACATACAGTATATTAGTCTCCTTTTCAGGTGAGAGAGGACGCTAAATGCAGTGCCTTTAAGGCACGCCCCCAATATTGTTGTCCGGGTGGAAATCGTGAGAAATTCGGGTGAATGGTTGCCCCGGGAGATTTTCGGGAGGGGCAGTGAAATTCGGGAGTCTCAAGTATGCATGACTGTCATATGACAACCACTACAAAATGTTCCCTATAGCAGTGTTTTTCAAGCACTGTGCTGCAACACATTAGTGTACCGTTAGATACAGTCTGGTGTGCTGTGGGAGATGATCTAATTTCACCTATTTGCAAACCAGTAATGATAGTCTGCAAATTATGTGTTGTTGTTGAATGTCGGTGCTGTCTAGAGCTCGGCAGAGATTACACGGGTGTGTAATACTCTTCTATATCAGTAGGTTGCAGCCGGTAGCTAATTGTTTTGTAGATGTGGGAAACAGCGGGAGGCAGGGTGCAGGTAAAAAGGTGTCTCAAGCTACAACCAAAAATAAACAATAGGTGAGTGCCCCTAAGAAAAGGCATTGAAGCTTCGGGAAGGCTATGCAGAACAAAACTAAAATTGAACTGGCTACAAAATAAACAAAAACAGAATGCTGGACGACAGCAAAGACTTACTGTGGAGCAAAGACGGCGTCCACAATGTACATCCTCACATGACATGACAATCAACAATGTCCCCACAAAGAAGGATGAAAACAACAGAAATGATTCTTGATTGCTAAAACAAAGTAGATGCGGGAAATATCGCTCGAAGGAAGACATGAAACTGCTACAGGAAAATACCAACAAAAGAGGAAAAGCCACCAAAATAGAAGCGCAAGGCAAGAACTAAAACACTACACACAGGAAAACAGTAAAAAACTCAAATAAGTCACGGCGTGATGTGACAGGTCGTGACAGTACACCTACTTTGAGACAAGAGCTATAGTGATGCATGCTTGGTTATGGTTTAAAGTCATATCCAACAATTGCAACAACGACTTTTGATTGTCAACTGAGTTTCGTTTTTTAATGATTCCTGCTGGTGGTGTGCCTCCGCATTTTTTCAACGCAAAAAATGTACCTTGTCTCAAAAAAGGTTGAAAAACACTGCCCTATAGTCACATCAGACTGTTGTTACATATGTGTCTCCATCAGTGGTGTGCCGTCAGGGCCAGCAAGGCCTTCTCTGCTGACCTAACATAACCAGAAATCTTGATCATAATAAAAGACAAAAGTAATTTTGTATTTACTGTCCCTAAATATCTAATAGTATTCATATTCTCTTCATGTCATATTATGCTCCTTCCAGCGCTGTTGTTTTTAGGTTGTAAAGTTTGTATCCAATCAAAATTCAGCTAGCTTATGTTGCTCTGCTGTACCAAATCTGTCCGAAGCCTTCAAAATCAACAATGCGGTCTGTGCACTGTAAGCGAACGGGGACATACAGTTGATAGATAATTGCGATAGCCAACCAGATCACAAGTTGTTGTCAGTAAGGCCTTCTAGCTGGCCTCAGGCAGATTATATATTGTGATGTTATGAGCCAGGTAACATAAGAACTACATTACCCAGCATGCCACAGTAGTGAAGTGCATGCGCAGTAGCCACATTTAGGTTGTTGAATGTAGCCATGCCGGCAGCGGGATGTTTTTGATGAGCACCCTGTGGAGTAAACTTTAAGAACTCAGCCTACACGCCTTGTCTGCATCTTTTATGATTAGACAAGACAACACATATATTTGCAAGGCCATTTTCAAGAAGGATATTTAAAGAGAAACTACATCTTGTGAGACCATGTCGGCCAACCGCGGAAGCTCGAATGGGTTCTACAGATTGTGAGTTCAGATATTTTATTTCTATATTTTTTCAGGTTTAATATGTTTTTTGCAATTTAAATTTTGACAGTACCACATAAGATATGTTTTAATTGCTGATGCGGGTTTATTGATTTTTTTTTTTTGAGTGCCAAGCAGGGAGGTAAAATGTATTTCTATATAGTATTTCTCCAGCAGTGGTCTTGTGGTGACATAAATGACGGTATTTTGAGAGGTAATCATTGAAGTCGGACATCACTGAAGGCCTAGGTGGGAAACGCACGGCCCGCCACTGCTCTCCATTAATGTACCGTCATTTCTCAACGTCTTGGACAGTTCCAGCAGTCATTCTGCATGCGGCGTCTCGTATACTGTGCTCGCATGTTACTTTTGTTGTATTTATTACACAGACTGAATCATCGTCTGAGTTGCTGAAAAGACTGAGTTTGCAGGTTTATTCGTGGAGATCTCCCAACCGCTAATGTAAGCAGGAGCCAGCTGTGAGCACTTGTAAAGTTGTTATAATCCTGCTTTGACCCATAAACAGGAAAATACATAATATTGTATACACACATCTGCAAAAAACACACTGTCCATGTTGTCCTTGTAAGGCAATGCAGTTGTGAGTCCCTGACTGTAGCCTCCCACTGATATTTACATGAACAACACAATTCCCTTTGTCAAGTGACAGTATGGTAAAAGCACAGTCAATATGCAAAACAGAAATACGTTGTATCAGTGACGTGCGGTGAGGTTGATGGCTGGTGAGGCACTGACTTCATCACAGTCAGATTTACAAACATATGAACCCTAAAGAGTATCTTATTCACCATTTGATTGGCAGCAGTTAACGGGTTATGTTTAAAAGCTCATACCAGCATTCTTCCCTGCTTGGCACTCAGCATCAAGGGTTGGAATTGGGGGTTAAATCACCAAAAATGATTCCCGGGCGCGGCGCCGCTGCTGCCCACTGCTCCCCTCACCTCCCAGGGGGTGATCAAGGGGATGGGTCAAATGCAAAGGACAAATTTCATTACACCTAGTGTGTGTGTGTGTGACAATCATTGGTACTTTAACTTAACTTTAACTTTACACATGCAAACTGTAGCACACAAAAAAGCACATTTAATAAAAAAACGTTATTATGGTCTTACCTTTACTTATAAATGAAGTCCATGCGTTGCTCCTTCTGAACAAAAGCATCGATAACTTGTTTATAGAAGTCTTCCTTATCTTTCTTCAGTTTTAAAAGTCTCTCTGTCTCGATGGAGATCTTCCTTTAAGTATTACCTCCTGCTTCGATTGAAAGTCCAGTTTAGAAAACTGTTTTATTTTAGATATGTAATCCTCCATGTTAAACGTCCAGGCGAGAGGAAAAAATAAACGATCGCTGCTAACTGTTGCTGCTTGTTGTCACTTCTTCTGCAGCCGAGTAGTCGCAAGAATGGTCGCTGGGATCACTAGCGCCCTCTACCACCAGGAGGCGGGATTACTGCGAGCCTCACACAGTGCGTCTTCGCAGCGGTTTTATGATTGCTCAGCACAAGAAATACGTTACACACATACAGTTGTTGACAAAATACACTGTACATTATATACCTCAGCTAACTAAACTATGGAAATGTATAATATAATTCATATAGCAATACGGTCTCACTGCACAGCAGACCAGCAGTGAGCAGAGTCATTGCGCAATCCATGGCGAGGCTCAACTGGCTGCTGATCACCGCAAGTCTCTTGTCAGTATTTGAACGGCAAATGTGAAAATTCAGAGATTTTGAATAAAAAAAAATCTAAAACTGGTGAAGTTATATGGAAAATAACTTTATAGTATAATCACTGGATATATATAACAATTTAATTAATTTTTTTTCTTTTTACATTTTTTTTTCTTTCCATGATGGCACGTGAGGCCCCGCCTCACCTGCCTCCCCTGACTGCACGTCACTGCGTTGTATCTACTCAAGTCTTATTAATAGCAGACATAAACCTGCTACTATTAGCCTGGTAAAATATGTGGTGGTGGACCAAATTATTGATACGTTTATGACAAAACCGAATTTTCCGGACCATAGGGTGCACCCGATGATAGGCGCACTGCTGATGAGCGGGTCTATTCAGGTCTATTTTCATACAAAAGGTGCACCGGAGAGTAGGGCGTATTAAAGGGGTCACATTATTTTTATTTTTTCTAAATTGAAAGCACTTCCTTGTAGTCTACATAACATGTAATGGTGGTTCTTTGGTCAAAATGTTGCATGGATTATGTTTTACAGATCATCTACAAGCCACTTTCTGACAGTCGCTTCCGGATGCGCCGTTTTGTGGGCGGTCTTATTTACATGGTTCACCTTCGGCAGCGTCTTCTCCCCGTCATCTTTGTTGTAGCGGTGTAGCGTGCAAGGACGGGAGTAGAAGAAGTGTCAAAAGATGGAGCTAACGGTTTTAATGACATTCAGACTTTACTTCAATCAATAACGGAGCAACATCCCCTCATCTGTGGCTCATTAGTGCAATAACAACGCCGGAAATGTGTCCCGTGAGAACCTGTTCGACCGGAACTCTAATAACTAAAGTTTCTTGGGTGAATAATGTAAACTCACTACACCGGTATGTTTTAGCGCTTTCATGGTGAGTTTACTGACAGATATAAGTAAGAACTTTACACTACTTTATATTAGAAATGGCAACAGCGGAGGATGAATGTCACATAACAAGAAGATAGAGAAAAAGAAGAAGCTTATCGACTACTACAAAGGCGGACGCGCGATAATTTTCAGGACTTATGCAGATCCAAAATACACATCAGCAGGCATCAGAATGTAAGAAAAGTTGCTTTTGCATAATATTGCAAAACAAAACGCCAGATAATATGTCTTACCTTACACACACTGTCAATACGTGGACCTTGGAGTTTGTTTTCCCGGAATGCAAAGGAAAGTTGGCGCGGGCAAGACGTGAATGCAAGTACATGATTTATTTATAACACTAACAAAAAGAACAAACGAAAAGCGCGCACAAGGCGGAAGTACAAAAACTTGGCTAATGAAACAAAAACTTGCACAAAGGCAAAAACGTTACACATGAAATATACAACACTTACTGTGGCATGAAAAACTTGCATGGAACAATGGCTTGGCATGACAGGTAGCAGAGGTAGAAAGAATAGATAGATAATGTCACCAGGACGAACAACAGAAACAGACCAGCTTAAATAGCAGTGACATGATCAGTGAAAACAGGTGCGTGACTCAAAATGTGAAACAGGTGCGTGACATGACAGGTGGAAACTAATGGGTTGCTATGGTGACAAAACAAACAAAAGTGCACAAAGAGTCCAAAAACAAAACCGAACATGACTTAAACAAAACATGATCACACAGACATGACACACACACCATAATAATACTCGTATGTTGCGATGCTTGATGGATGATCATAGCTTACTAAGTCATACTAAAACAGTTTGACAGATTGTTGAGGGCCGTGTGTAATGTTCTATATTTTCAATGCAACATATGACATTTTGGTGTTGTTTACCTGAGTCAGATTGCAGTCTACATGTATCTCTTATGTGTGACTGCCATCTACTGGTCACATTTATCATTTCACCATGTACCAATTCAAATAACTTTGAGGTCGGTAAGCATCCATCCATCCATTTTCTACCGCTTATTCCCTTTGGGGTCGCGGGGGGTGCTGGAGCCTATCTCAGCTACAATCGGGCGGAAGGCGGGGTACACCCTGGACAAGTCGCCACCTCATCGCAGGGCCAACACAGTTAGACAGACAACATTCACACTCACATTTACACACTAGGGCCAATTTAGTGTTGTCAATCAACCTATCCCCAGGTGCATGTCTTTGGAAGTGGGAGGAAGCCGGAGTACCCGGAGGGAACCAACATTATTCCGTACATTAGGCGCATCAGGTTATAAGGCGCACTGTTGAGTTTTGAGAAAATGAAAGGATTTTAAGTACGCCTTATTGTGGAAAAATACAGTAGTTTTGTCAGAGATGTTAAATACAATCTAAGTAGACCAAGTCTAACTTTTTCACACTACAGTAACCATAAAGGAAACATGCTTCTTATTTTTTGTTATGTCTTTTTCTAGCAAGTCTCCCAAGCCCATACTTGCCAACCTTGAGACCTCCAATTTCGGGAGGTGGGGGGTGGGGGGTGGGTGCGGGGGGCGTGGTTGGGGCGGGGGCGTGGTTAAGAGGGGAGGAGTATATTTACAGCTAGAATTCACCAAGTCAAGTATTTCATATATATATATATATATATATATATATATATATATATATATATATATATATATATATATATATATATATATATATATCCCCGCGACCCCGAAGGGAATAAGCGGTAGTAAATGGATGGATGGATGGATGGATGGATGGATGGATGAATATATATATATATGTATATATATATATATATATATATATATATATATATATATATATATATATATATATATATATATAAATATAAGAAATAATTGACTTTCAGTGAATTCTAGCTATATATATATATATATATATATATATATATATATATATATATATATATATATATAAATAAAAGAAATACTTGAATTTCAGTGTTCATTTATTTACACATATACACACACGTAACACTCATCTACTCATGTTGAGTTAAGGGTTGAATTGTCCATCCTTGTTCTATTCTCTGTCACTATCTTTCTAACCATGCCGAACACGTACCCTCTCTGATTATGCATTGATGTGTGGCACGCACAAAAGTGCTTTCATCAAATGCACTAGATGGCAGTATTGTCCTGTTTAAGAGTGTCACAACATTGCTGTTTACGGCAGACGGACTGCTTTACTGTAGACGTTCTTTATATTGTGGGAAAGCGGACTCAGGTCCGCATGGAGCTGGAGGGGGCGTGGCCTCCAGCTCCGCCTGAATTTCGGGAGATTTTCGGGAGAAAATTTGTCCCGGGAGGTTTTCGGGAGAGGCGCTGAATTTCGGGAGTCTCCCGGAAAATCCGGGAGGGTTGGCAAGTATGCCCAAGCCCATCATTTCAGACAGACTTGGGTAAAATATGGCTTTTCAATCCGGCCCAGCGGACGTCTGCACAAATTATTTTTTTAAAAACCTTTAAGGTCGAAACTGCAGCCGTAAATATTAAAGTGCACTGCTTTCTTCAAATTATCGTGAATCTTGAATTAAGAATATATTCCAATGGTTGTAATCAGCGCTTCTGAGTGATAACCGGGTTTTTACGGTAATCATAGGAACATGTTACAGCAGCTTCGGGCAGACGAGGCACGACCCAGACTTGGCGGGGTTTATTTACAGAGCAGGTTGGATTTTCACAACAAAGTTTTGCAGAAAAGTGATATTATATCAGATTGGAGGTGTTTTTACCCTTTTCGATCATGTTTTGCCGTGTTTGTTGCATTTTTGTTACGTTTTCCATGATCGATAGAGGAAGTGGTCTGAGAAGAAAACAATGAGTGACGTTCATGCCTTTTTAATAATCATTGTGTCATTGTTCATAGTTAGTATTGTAAATAAAACCCATCATCCAAACTCCTTATGTAAGACAAGAACATATACAGGTAATGAAGAATCTACTATTTTGTCTACAAAGCCCTCTAAAAAACATTTTTTTAAAAGCCAACAACGCTCCATTTACATGCCGTGACCTGTATATGAACCAAACTGTAGCGACATTGTTATTGTTGGTGCTAACACCAAGGAACTATTTTTCTGGCATAGTACACAGCGCCTTGTTCACAGTGTCTCGGGCTCCTATTGATAGCTGAGAAATATGCTATCTACTGGAATATGCTAAATTACCTTTGAGTTTTGAAAAATTTGAGAAATTCCACCCGCTACCTATACCAACTGTTATTCCAGACAGACTGAATCAGTGGATAATGGATATACTGGCTCTCATGCTCGTTTCTTTCCAATATTTCTAATCTGAGGAGTTACGATTATGCTGAATTTATCAGCGAAACAGGGAGCATAAGTGTTGTGCTGAAAGATACAACCATACCATCAGTCAGCATCTAAGTGAGTGCGGACATTAAGAGAAATGTTTGTATTTTGTCAGTAAAACGTGTAGCACTTAGCACTAGTGCTACATGATATGGCTGGAAGTGCTTAGCACCCAGATGATGAAACTTGTAGTTCATTCTGTCATGTTTTGTTTAGTTTTTGACTCCCTCTGTTCGGTTTTCAGCACCCTTGAGTTTGTGTGTTTTGGTTACCATGGGCGCTGACTAGTTTCACAGGCCTCTGATTAGTGTTCGGGACGCTCACCTGCTGCCGGGCACTAATCAGAGAGCTAATTATTCCCGTTTTTCACCACACGCACTCTGGTTTTCTTATTTGCTTCCATGCAACAGTTACATTTGATGATTCCCTGCTTCTATGATTCTTGATTCCTGTTTATATGCTAAGCTTTCGCACTAGCGAGTTCCTTTGCTCCCCGTGCGATTGGCAGGTGTCTCTTTTGTTTGTTTCCTGTATTTTTGTACAAAACTCGTTTCCTAATGAGTTGGGAAATTGTGTTAGATGTAAATATAAACGGAATACAATGATTTGCAAATCCTTTTCAACCCATATTCAGTTGAATGCACTACAAAGACAAGATATTTGATGTTCAAACTCATAAACTTTATTTTTTTTTTGCAAATAATAATTAACTTAGAATTTCATGGCTGCAACACGTGCCAAAGTAGTTGGGAAAGGGCATGTTCACCACTGTGTTACATGGCCTTTCCTTTTAACAACACTCAGTAAACGTTTGGGAACTGAGGAGACACATTTTTGAAGCTTCTCAGGTGGAATTCTTCCCCATCCTTGCTTGATGTACAGCTTAAGTTGTTCAACAGTCCGGGGGTCTCCGTTGTGGTATTTCAGACTTCATAATGTGCCACACATTTTCAATGGGAGACAGGTCTGGACTACAGGCAGGCCAGTCTAGTACCCGCACTCTTTTACTATAAAGCCACGTTGATGTAACACGTGGCTTGGCATTGTATTGCTGAAATAAGCAGCGGCGTCCATGGTAACGTTGCTTGGATGGCAACATATGTTGCTCCAAAACCTGTATGTACCTTTCAGCATTAATGGTGCCTTCACAGATGTGTAAGTTACCCATGTCTTGGGCACTAATACACCCCCATACCATCACAGATGCTGGCTTTTCAACTTTGCGCCTATAACAATCCGGATGGTTCTTTTCTTCTTTGGTCCGGAGGACACGACGTCCACAGTTTCCAAAAACAATTTGAAATGTGGACTCGTCAGACCACAGAACACTTTTCCACTTTGTATCAGTCCATCTTAGATGAGCTCAGGCCCAGCGAAGCCGACGGCGTTTCTGGGTGTTGTTGATAAACGGTTTTCGCCTTGCATAGGAGAGTTTTAACTTGCACTTACAGATGTAGCGACCAATTGTAGTTACTGACAGTGGGTTTCTGAAGTGTTCCTGAGCCCATGTGGTGATATCCTTTACACACTGATGTCGCTTGTTGATGCAGTACAGCCTGAAGGATCGAAGGTCACCGGCTTAGCTGCTTACGTGCAGTGATTTCTCCAGATTCTCTGAACCCTTTGATGATATTACGGACCGTAGATGGTGAAATCCCTAAATTCCTTGCAATAGATAGTTGAGAAAGGTTTTTCTTAAACTGTTCAACAATTTGCTCACCCTTTTTTTGACAAAGTGGTGGCCCTCGCCCCATCCTTGTTTGTGAGCATTTCATGGAATCTACTTTTATACCCAATCATGGCACCCACCTGTTCCCAGTTTGCTGGCATCAAATTCTAAAGTTAATGATTATTTGCAAAAAAAAAAAGTTTATCAGTTTGAACATCAAATATGTTGTCTTTGTAGCATATTCAACTGAATATGGGTTGAAAATGATTTACAAATCATTGTATTCCGTTTATATTTACATCTAACACAATTTCCCAACTCATATGGAAACAGGGTTTGTATGATTTATGAGAATAAATCATCGACCTACCTGCACCTTGCCTCCAGAGTTTTCCGTCTGCATCCATAAACATGCGACCCAACCGTGACACATTCTCCGTATATTCAGGCTCATTATCGCTTGATTTTCAGATTGTTGCCTTCAATTTATTGGTCATTATTATCAGGGCCGCCCATGGCTAAATTGGGGCCCTAAGCAGAATTTTTTTTGGCGATAAACCGATTCTCGCAAAATATTATTCGCTATAAAAATGATAATATAACGTTTTCAAAAAAGGTTACACGTTACAATAGCTTTCCTTGGCTGCTGAAGTATATGCGGAGTGGGTAAGCGCATGCATGGCCTTTAATTAATTCCTAATAAAAATAAAATTATATTATGGAAAATAATGAACCGATTTAGAATCAGAATAAAAAGAATCGCGATTTATTGAGCGCCCCTAAAAAGTACTGTTAGCACTCATTTAATAATGTGTCTGTTCACCCCCAATTTGTCCATTAATATATTCCCTCAGATATGCATTTGTAAAAAATAAAAATAAAAAGTAAAAAAAACAATGTAACAATATGAACAAAAGCACACATATGGCTAATACAAAAACTTTATTGAAGTCATGACATTAGTATGTATGTGAGACTGACAACAGTTACTATCTACAGCAGGGGTCGGGAACCTTTTTGGCTGAGAGAGCCATGAAAGCCAAATATTTTAAAATGTATTTCCATTTACTAGAGATGTTCGATAATATTGGACTGCCAATATTATCGGCTGATAAATGCTTTAAAATGTAATATCGGAAATCATCGGTTTCAAAAAGTAAAATGTATGACTTTTTAAAACACAGCTGTACGGATGCAGGGAGAAGTACAGAGCGCCAATAAACCTTAAAGGCACTACCTTTGCGTGCCGGCCCAATCACATAATATCTACGGCTTTTCACACACACAAGTGAATGCAAGCATACTTGTTCAACAGCCATACAGGTCACACTGAGGGTCGCCGTATAAACAACTTTAACACTGTCACAAATAAGCGCCATACTGTGAACCCACACCGAACAAGAATGACAAACACATTTCGGGAGAACATCCGCACCGTAACACAACATAAACACAACTGAACAAATACCCAGAACCCCTTGCAGCACTAACTCTTCCGGGACGCTACAATATACCCCCCCGCTACTCCCCCCCCACCTCAACCTCCTCATGCTCTCTCAGGGGGAGCATGTCCCAAATTCCATGCTGCTGTTTTGAGGCATGTTAAAAAAAATAATGCACTTTGTGACTTCAATAATAAATATGGCAGTGCCATGTTGGCATTTTTTTCCATAATTTGAGTTGATTTATTTTGGAAAACCTTGTTACATTTTTTAATGCATCCAGCGGGGCATCACAACAAAATTAGGCATAATAATGTGTTAATTCCACGACTGTATATATCGGTATCGGTTGATATCGGTATCGGTTGATATCGGTATCGGTAATTAACAGTTGGACAATATCAGAATATCGCATATCGGCAAAAAAGCCATTATCTAACCAATCTGGCGCCCTAGGCAAGATTTTAGGTGGCGCCCCCTCACAAGAAACCGAATAGCTTTATCTTTGACCTTTTTTTTTTTTTTTACTTACAACTATACCTAATATATAAAGGGGTGGACAAGTGATTATTACCTGCAGGGCAAACATTAGCTAACCAGAAGGCAATAACAATGTAAACAAAAAACACCTGCTTAAAAGATCTAGTACCTGAGGAATGTAAGGTGGGAGTACAGTAATTACCTAACGTTACATTATTATTTTCCATAAAAATTTAGCCCCCTCCACAATATTAACCTGACGTTAAAACAGAACTAGCTATTTATTGATTAGCAATTGCCGAATCATGTAACATTAGCTTAATGCTAACAAGCCAGGTTACTATCACATTCTGTAACAGACAAATAATTTCATGTAGGCTAACGTTACCTACCTGCTACCTCTGTCTTTTCTCGTTTCTACTCCTCTTCTTTTCTCTTTTTTCTTCCTTGGGCACCTGACAGTTTTGGCCGTTTTGACATCTTGTGTTGATTTTTTGATGTGGTGACGTCCAAAAAGAGTCATGTTACGGTAAGGGAGAGGGGGGCGTAATGTTGTAACAAATAATATTTCTATTAAATAGGCTTTACTTTGCATTTTAATTAACGTGGGATTATTTTTTGTATTTAGAAATAATAGTACCAACTTTCTTTCTTTTTTTTTTTTTTCTCCAACATTTGTGGCACTGGCGTGGAGCCCCCTGATGGACGGCGCCCTTAGCATTTGCCTATACGGCCTATGCCACGGGCCGGCCCTGATCGGACATCTCTACTGAATACAACTAAATGCGTGCATTTTTAAGTAAGACCAACATTTTTACAGTATAATAAGTCTCTTATTCTTTTTAATAACATTGTTATTCTGAAGGTAACCAATAATAAATTAAATACTTAATTACCGGTACCATTAATGCGACTTCTGGTGCTGCATGGTTTTGTTGATGGCTTTGTAGTCGTTATTTTTAACAATGTGATTACCAGCGGATTTATTCATTACCGTATTTTTCGGACTATAAGTCGCAGTTTTTTTCATAGTTTGGCCGGGCTCCAGTGAGACTTATGTATGTTTTTTTCCTTTTTTATTATGCACTTTCGGCAGGTGCGACTTATACTCCAGTGCGACTTATACTCCGAAAAATACGGTACTTATCGTGTTAAGCAATGTCAGCTAAGATTTATCTGAGAGCCAGATGCAGTCATCAAAAGAGCCACATCTGGCTCTAGAGCAGGGGTGTCAAACTCAAATACAGAGTGGGCCACAAATTAACCTTTTAATAGGGACCCAAACAAGTTTTGCATTGAATATTGAACAGGCAAGGCTTATATAACTTTATAGTGACATGCAAAATCGAGTTTCAAATAATAATAATAATAATAATTAAAAAACATCAATGGCATATGAAATAAAATATAAATAAAAATTGAATGCCTCTTTTCTATTTGCAGTATAGTGTAGCGTCCTGAAAGAGTTAGTGCTGCAAGGGGTTCTGGGTATTTGTTCTGTTGTGTTTATGTTGTGTTACGGTGCGGATGTTCTCTGTGTTTGTCATTCTTGTATGGTGTGGGTTCACAGTGTGGCGCATATTTGTAACAGTGTTAAAGTTGTTTTTACGGCCACCCTCAGTGCGACATGTATGGTTGTTCACCAAGTATGCGTGGCATTCACTCATGTATTTGTAAAAGCTGCATATATTATGTGACTGGGCCAGCACGCTGCTTGTATGGAGGAAAAGCAGACATGACGACATGTTGTAGAGCAGTGGTTCTCAAATGGGGGTACGCATACCCCTGGGGGTACTTGAAGGTATGCCAAGGGGTACGTGAGATTTTTTTTAAATATTCTAAAAATAGCAACAATTCAAAAGTCCTTTATAAATATATTTATTGAATAATACTTTAACAAAATATGAATGTAAGTTCATAAACTGAACATCAAATCAAGTAGGCTATTACATTCATTACAATGCAACAATGCAATATTCAGTGTTGACAGCTAGATTTTTTGTGGACATGTTCCATAAATATTGATGTTAAAGATTTCTTTTTTTGTGAAGAAATGTTTAGAATTAAGTTCATGAATCCAGATGGATCTCTATTACAATCCCCAAAGAGGGCACTTTAAGTTGATTACTTCTATGTGTAGAAATCTTTATTTATATTTGAATCACTTGTTTATTTTTCAACACGTTTTTAGTTATTTTTATATCTTTTTTTCCAAATAGTTCAAGAAAGACCACAACAAATGAGCAATATTTTGCACTGTTATACAATTTAATAAATCAGAAACTGATGACATAGTGCTGTATTTTACTTCTTTATCTCCCTTTTTCAACCAAAAATGCTTTGCTCTGATTAGGGGGTACTTGAATTAAAAAAAAATTCACAGGGGGTACATCACTGAAAAAAGGTTGAGAACCACTATTGTAGAGGATGCCCCCAATATTCTTGTTCGGGAGAAATTCGGGAGAATGATTGCCCCTGGAGATTTTCGGGAGGGGCGCTGAAATTCGGGAGTCTCCCGGGAAAATCGGGAGAGTTGGCAAGTATGAGTATTAGCGGTGAATGTGGTGTTACAGCGGCACTGCCGCTGTGTAATACCGGCGGGCCAGCTCTAATGTTAATTTGATATTGCCTCAAGGACCAAATGAAATCACACGACGGGCCAGAGTTTGACACCCATGCTCTAGAACCATAGGTTCCCTACCCCTGATCTATACCATCAAAGGAATGCAGGCTCTTAAACAAAATATGTTGAGTTATTGTCCCCTTTTAAATGTTTTCGAGTGAACCCACGCAAGTCCCAGCAAAGACTGCAATGTTTGTTTGCTCTTTGTGTGTGTGAGCAACTCTCAGCGTCGGAGGTGGACTTGCTATTTCAACAGCACATCAGTCCGTTTATGTATTGGGTGGCCGGGATTTTTTTTCCCAAATAAACACAGCTTGATTCAACTTGGGTGGGCAGACTTATCAAGCGACTAATTCTATAAACAGACCGGGGAATAAGCCGCC
Source organism: Nerophis lumbriciformis (assembly GCF_033978685.3). NCBI lineage: Eukaryota > Metazoa > Chordata > Actinopteri > Syngnathiformes > Syngnathidae > Nerophis > Nerophis lumbriciformis. The sequence goes on along the minus strand of NC_084557.2, from coordinate 34,905,384 downwards.
GCCTGATTGGTTGTTAGGCAGAATGGGGGGGGGGGGGGGGGGGGGGGGGGCCACGAGGGACTCTCAGAGCAATTACATTTTAATTAATGTGGGTGGGCTGAGACAGCACCCGCAGTTTATGCTGGACAACTTATTTCAACACAACGGAGCAAAAGTACGGCAGTTATTGCATTTCTTCTGCGGAGCTGATGAAAGTTGGGGAGTCGTTCAGAGGAGAGTGTGTTTTCCCCCCGGGAAGAATCAATGATGACTTTTTACCACAGATTTGCTTTACCGTCCTCGGCTCTGAGCCTCTCCGGACCCCCACTCATCTACTTGTACGGAGGGGACAGTGGACCCGCTGCCTTGAGCCTTATGCCGGACCGCCAGGACCCCCCACAGAAGCCACCCTACAGTTACATCGCGCTCATCGCTATGGCCATCAAGAGCGCGGCGGATCAGCGTGCAACACTGAGCGGCATCTACCAGTTCATCATGGATCGCTTCCCCTTTTACCTGGATAACAAGCAGGGCTGGCAGAACTCTATCCGCCACAACCTTTCCCTGAACGACTGCTTCATCAAGGTGCCCAGAGAGAAGGGGCGACCCGGGAAAGGCAGCTACTGGACGCTGGACACCAAGTGCTTGAATATGTTTGAGAATGGCAACTACCGGCGGAGAAAGAGGAAGGCAAAGAGTCAGCCGGATGCTGCAGGACACAAGAACAACAAAGACTCCATCAGAGACCATGTCTCTTCTCAGAAACCCAAAGCGTCCTTGGTGGTGGAGATGACACTTAGGCAGGACGCAAAGCGAACTGAGACTCAAGCAGACCCCAAATCGGTTCTGGTCGCGATCAATCCCTCTGAGGAAGAGCAGAATCTTCTTACGCACAAACAGAAGGTGTGCCGTGCAGTCAAACCCACCAGAAGGAAGCTGGACCAGCACACACCTGAGCCATCACCGACGCAACAGATGGAGAACGCGGCCCAGCTTTGCTACTCCGCTGCTCTGGAGTCCGGCTTCAGAGCACATGTTCCCAGAAGGGACAAATGCAAAGGTTTCAGCATTGAGAGCATCCTAGCAAAGTGAAGAACTGCAAGCTGCATGAAGAACAGGGATTGTTACAGTACCGGTGTTGGTCCAAATGTGCTCATGGACGTCGGACACATCACTGTGTTCATCACGCACGATCCCTGATAAAGGTCAGCTTTGGAAATGAAAAATATAATTACATTAAGATACAATAAGACTTTAGATGCAAAAGAACCCTCAGTTACTTGGAAATATTCTGTTATATCACTCAGCTAAATCAACATTTGCTTTTACTTTCACTTTCACAATATACAGTGTACATATTTCATGCAAATAACTTGCGACTCGGCTGGTGTGTTGTTGTTTTTTTGTAACACCTTCCGTATTCAAATGTATATTAATTACAATGTACCCCAAAACTATGTTCATGTTTTCATAGACTGTGAATTTTAATGTGTAAAATAAAAAGATTAGTTTGATAATAAAGAACTGAATGTTTTGTGAAGGTACTACTGAATATATTAACAATTTATTTGAATCATATTAAAAATGTACAGCACAAAAGAAAACAAAACAAAAAAATCACACTTGCACTTCGATAATTCAACATGTCCAAAAGGAGAAGGAAGAAGCAGAGCTTTTTGGATCAAACCACTTTTCCAAAATAGTGATATCAGACATGTACTCTGACAGGTTGATATTGTTTCTTAAACAGACTCATATTTGCACATTTTTGAAGTTCTTTACTTTTTTTTTAACTTCACATACAGATACAGATACCCTAAATCAGGGGTATTCAAAGTGCGGCCCGCAGCTAATTCCTTAACATAAAATAAACAAAAACACAGTGAAAAAAATAAAACCATATGATCGACGAATAGGTCTGAAGTTGATATGGAGATTTAAGCGTTTAAAGTAAAAAAAAAAAAAAAAAAAAGACTTTTTTTTTTGGAACACTTCTCTTAATGAGGCCCTTTTGGATACCCAATAATTTTAGTGAGACTTTATTTTTTTTTTTAAACTGCCATCGCTCAAAAAGCAATAATACATGAAAATGTATGTTGTTATGATTTATTGACCTATTTAAGACTCCAATGAATTCACGTCAAATATTCCACTTTGAAATTTTTGGTGGGAAGTATTGCATATTTTGTAGGGCTGTGAATCTGTGGGTGTCCCACGATTCGATTCAATATCGATTCTTGGGGTCACGATTCGATTATAAATCGTTTTTTTTTTTCCGATTCAACGCGATTCTCAATTCAAAAACGACATTTTTCCGATTCAAAACGATTCTCTATTCATTCAATACATAGGATTTCAGCAGGATCTACCCCAGTCTGCTGACATGCAAGCAGAGTAGTAGATTTTTGTAAAAAGCTTTTATAATTGTAAAGGACAATGTTTTATCAACTGATTGCAATAATGTAAATTTGTTTTAACTATTAAATGAACCAAAAATATGACTTATTTTATCTTTGTGAAAATATTGGACACAGTGTGTTGTCAAGCTTATGAGATGCGATGCAAGTGTAAGCCACTGTGACATTATTGTTCTTTTTTTAATTTTTATAAATATCTAATGATAATGTCAATGAGGGATTTTTAATCACTGCTATGTTGAAATTGTAACTAATATTGATACTGTTGTTGATAATATTCATTTTTGTTTCACTACTTTTGGTTTGTTCTGTGTCGTGTTTGTGTCTCCTCTCAATTGCTCTGTTTATTGCAGTTCTGAGTGCTGCTGGGTTGGTTTTGGTTTTGGAATTGGATTGCATTGTTATAGTATTGCTGTGTATTGTCTTGTTGGATTGATTAATAAAAAATAAAATAAAAATAAAAATAAAAATAAAAATAAAAATAAAAATAAAAATAAAAATAAAAATAAAAATAAAAATAAAAATAAAAATAAAAATAAAAATAAAAATAAAATAAAAAACCATTAAAAAACAGGGTTTTGACAAATAGGGCATAAAACATAAAAATAAAAAATAAAAACTTTTTATCAACAGACCTGAAGTTGATCTAAAGATTTAAGCGTTGAATTAAAAATAAATAAATAATAATATATGACTTATTTTCTAACATTATGACTGAGACCATTCTCAGTCCTTGGGACCAAACTTGAGGGGATCCCTAAAATCTCCTTATTATAAAGGTTTTGGAAATAAAAAATATGAAAATGGCCCCCGCATGTTTTAGTGTGCGGCCCTCAGTGCAAACAGTATTGACACACCTGCACTAAATGTGTTCAATGTTGTGCTAAGATTGTATTTTCCCTGTCTTGTTTAAAAGAGAAAGCCTATTTTTGTTTACTTTGTACATTATTTTGGCTGTTTGGAAGTGTAAAATATATATTATAACAATAAGGGTGCAAGTGACTAGAATCGTCCATCCATCCATCCATTTTCTACCACTTGGTGTTCCTACATTTGTGTTAGATGTCTTAGATGAAGAGAACAGTTAGGATTTTAGTTGACAGAGTAAACAACTAAAAATGTTTTAGACATTGTTTTCTCTAAACACATACATTTGTCTAAATATGGCCAAGGACACGCATTATTGTGGGTTTCCTGCTGGTCGTCTTCATCCCTAAAGGAAAAATCAAATCCACGGGAGAACATTCCTCAGCCATTTTTTTTGAGTGGTCAGCTTGAAGCGTCCCTCTGTCTCCGACTCCCTCGTCGTAATGTGACATGAGCGTGTGTCTGTTATAATTTTGCTTACTAGTTTTGATGACCCGCCATATCCCGCCTCTGATTGGCCAGTTCGTAATGTTTGGCCCTAATCTTAGCCAATTGTGACTCATCATACAAACACCAACCAATCATCGTAGATGTTCTCCATTTGTTTGGATGTTCTCATTCATCCAGGTCATTGTTTTTCTTCATATTTTTTTTGGCCTGGATTGGCAGTTCTCGTGTTGTAGCTTGTAGCTTTGATTAAGCTACCTAGCTACATGGCTCTAAAAGTAGCTAAGCTACAGAACAAGCTACTTGTTCAAAAGGTAGCTAAGCTACCGGCAAGCTACTGGAAAATTTAGTTAAGCTTTGTAGCTTAGCTACATGTAGCTTGGTACTGCCCATCACTGTGTATATATATATATATATATATATATATATATATATATATATACATATATATATATATATATATATATATATATACATATATATATGTGTGTGTGTGTGTGTGTATGTATATATATATATATATATATATATATATATATATATATATATATTAGGGATGTCCGATAATGGCTTTTTGCCGATATGCGATATTGATCAAACCCTTAATTACCGATACCGATATCAACCGATACTGATATCAACCGATACCAATATATACAGTCGTGGAATTAACACATTATGCCTAATTTGGACAACCAGGTATGGTGAAGATAAGATCCTTTTTTTAAGAAAATAAATAAAAATAAAATAAGATAAATAAATTAAAAACATTTTCTTGAATAAAAAAGAAAGTAAAACAATATAAAAACAGTTACATAGAAACTAGTAATGAATGAAAATGAGTAAAATTAACTGTTAAAGGTTAGTACTATTAGTGTGAGGAACTCGCATGGCTGCCGTTTGTGTGACCCCAAGATGCAAGAACCAGGATGAGGATGAGCAGGTAAGATGATTTTAATAATAAAACAACAGAGAAATGTAGCAGTCTTGCATACAACAGTTCCTAACATAGTCTATCGTCGAGCACTGAGGAGTGCTCGAGTGAAAACATAAATAGACATGTGCTGATTGGCAGCAGGTGTGGACCGACTGCCAATCAACGGCAGGTGAGGAGAAAACAGTGCTCAGCGGAACCAACAGGAAATATAACAAAATAAGAGCACTGACAGGAAGTAAATACAAAAACATGGAAACAAACCGAAATGAAGTGACAGATCGTCACAATTAGTGGACCAGCAGCACGCACAATCATGTGTGCTTACGGACTGTATCCCTTGCAGACTGTATTGATATATAATGTATGAACCAGAATATTAATAACAGAAAGAAACAACCCTTTTGTGTGAATGAGTGTGAATGAGTGTAAATGGGGGAGGGAGGTTTTTTGGGTTGGTGTACTAATTGTAAGTGTATCTTGTGTTTTTTATGTTGATTGAATTAAAAAACAAAAAAAACAAAAAAAAACCCTGATACCGATAATTAAAAAAAACATACCGATAATTTCCGATATTACATTCTAAAGCATTTATCGGCCGATAATATCGGCAGGCCGATATTATCGGACATCTCTAATATATATATATATATATATATATATATATATATACACACACACACAGGTATATAGTACAGGCCAAAGGTTTGGACACACCTTCTCATTCAATGCGTTTTCCTTATTTTCATGACATTGTAGATTGTCACTGAAGGCATCACAACTATGAATGAACACATGTGGAGTTATGTACTTAACAAAAAAAAGGTGAAATAACTGAAAACATGTTTTATATTCAAGTTTCTTCAAAATAGCCACCCTTTGCTCCAATTACTTTTTTGCACACTCTTGGCATTCTCTTGATGAGCTTCAAGAGGTAGTCACCTGAAATGGTTTTCACTTCGCAGGTGTGCTTGAAGCTCATCGAGAGAATGCCAAGACGGAACAAAGCAGTATTCAGAGCAAGGGGTGGCTATTTTGAAGAAACTAGAATATAAAACATGTTTTTAGTTATTTCACCTTTTTTTGTTAAGTACATACCAGGTGAAATGACATCATCTCCCACGGCACATCAGACAATATCTCACGGTACACTAGTGAGCCGCGGCACAGTGGTTGAAAAACACTCCTCTGCATGACTCCTGCATGAAATCAGTGTGGTCAGCGGACAGCTTCTTTGCAAACAGACAGCGCTCATGTCTAAAAATAGTTTTGCAGGCCGGACACACACTTGCCTGAGAAAACTTGTCCCCACAAAAGCTGTGCAAATCAGGAATGTTTGTTGAAATAAATAAATCTCCCCTCATTTGAAGCGAGGAACTCACAGGCGCACACATTTCCTGTCTTTGGGGAAATAAAATAATGTCAGAGGGGATGAGAGTGATATTGAGGGGTGGAAAGCTGAGTGACATCATATCAGCAGTGAGAGCATACAATAGACTTCATCTGTGTGGTGTTTGAGTGCATGACTAACATTACATTACATCCTTCACTCATCTGCATTCTCATCTTCTCTGGATCTTATGTCAACAAAGTGCATGCTGTAGGTCTCTGTGAGTATTTGGACTGTAAACGATCCCCAAGAAGAAGCGGCGCACACACAAAATCATTGCAATGTCAGCTGATGTTATTTTAGAAAACACTTTGAAAATGAAACCATTTTGCACATGGTTGACTGGTACAAATAAGTAGACCATTATTGTTAATCAAATTAGTTTCATCCTGATACTCTCCACTTATGTGGCATTGTATCACTATTATTTTGTCATTATCCTAATAATGTTGTGATTCAGCAGTCTTATCTACAAAACCCAAAACTAGTGAAGTTGGCACGTTGTGTAAATCGTAAAGAAAAACAGAATACAATGATTTACAAATCATTTTCACCTTATATTCAATTGAATGGACTGCAAAGACAAGATACTTCACGTTCGAACTGAGAAACGTTGTTATTTTTTGCAAATATTAGCTCAGCCTGCGACATGTTTAAAAAAAGCTGGCACAAGTGGCAAAAAAGACTGATAAAGTTGAGGAATGCTCATCAAAATACTTATTTGGAACATCCCACAGGTGAACAGGCTAATTGGGAACAGGTGGGTGCCATGATTGGGTATATATGCAGCTTCCATGAAATGCTCAGTCATTCACAAACAAGGATGGGGCGAGGGTCACCACTTTGTGAACAAATGCGTGCGCAAATTGTCGAACAGTTTAAGAACAACATTTCTAAACGAGCTATTGTAAGAAATTTAGGGATTTCACTATCTACGATCCGTAATATCATCAAAAGGTTCAGAGAATCTGGAGAAATCACTGCATGTAAGCGATGATATTACGGACCTTCGATCCCTCAGGCGGGACTGCATCAAAAAACGACATCAGTGTGTAAAGGATATCACCACATGGGCTCAGGAACACTTCAGAAAACCACTGTCAGTGTCCACAGTTTGTCGCTACATTTGTAAGTGCAAGTTAAAACTCTACTATGCAAAGCGAAAGCCATTTATCAACAACACCCAGAAACGCTGCAGGCTTCGCTGGGCCCGAGCTCATCTAAGATGGAATGATGCAAAGTGGAAAAGTGTTCTGTGGTCTGACAAGTCCATATTTAAATTTTTTTTTGGAAACTGTGGACGTCGTGTCCTCCGGACCAAAGAGGAAAAGAACCATCCGGATTGTTCTAGGCGCAAAGCTCAAAAGCCAGCATCTGTGATGGTATGGGGGTGTATTAGTGCCCAAGACATGGGTAACTTACACATCTGTGAAGGCACCATTAATGCTGAAAGGTACATACAGGTTTTGGAGCAACATATGTTGCCATCCAAGCAACGTTATCATGGACGCCCCTGCTTATTTCAGCAAGACAATGCCAAGCCATGTGTTACAACAGCGTGGCTTCATAGTAAAAGAGTGCGGGTACTAGACTGGCCTGCCTGTAGTCCAGACCTGTCTCCCATTGAAAATGTGTGGCGCATTATGAAGCCTAAAATACCACAACATATATAACTATATACATACATTTTGTAAATATATGTATATGTGGAGAGGCGGGGCCGGCAGTCCGACAGCGAGGCAGGGCACACCGGAGCCCGCTCCAAGATGGCGGCAAGGATGCATGGACGGTGAGCGAGCAGCGAGGCAGGGCGCGCCGGGTTCGACGCCGCAAACAGTATCAGGTGCGTGGATCGCCCAGCTGGGCACAATCAATTAATCCTCTTGAACTGTATAAAAGGACGGCAGCCGTGGACGTGAGGGAGAGAGGGGGAGAGACGAGAAGGAGCCAGAAGGAAGCTGATGCTGAGCGAAAGAGACTGACAGCGCAAGGAAGACGACGACGCACGCAGCTGAAAAGCTGGAGCGGAGGAGCAGAAGAAAACGGCAAGGCTGAAAAGCAACCCGGCAAGACTTTATTTATTGAAAAATAAAGAAGTCTACACCTGCTCACCACCATGTTTCACTGTAGGGATGGTATTGGTCTGGTGATGAGCGCTGCTTGGTTTCCTCCAAACATGATGCCTGGCATTCACGCCAAAGAGTTCAATCTATATCTCGTCTGACCAGAGAATTTTGTTTCTCATGGTCTGAGAGTCTTTTAGGTGCATTTTGGCAAACTTTTTACAAAGAAAGAGCTTCCGTCTGGCCACTCTACCATACAGGCCTGACAGGTGGTTTGCTGCAGAGATGGTTGTTCTTCTGGAAGTTTCTCGTCTCTCCACAGAGGAACACTGTAGCTCTGACAGAGTGACCATCAGGTTCTTGGTCTCCTCCCTGACTAGACTAAGATGAATGCAGCAATGTACAGAGACATCCTGGATGAAAACCAACGCTTCCAATCCTATCTGAAGGAGTTTGAGAGGTGCTGCAAAGAGGAATGAGTCAAACTGCCCAAAGTTAGGTGTGCCAAGATTGTGGCATAGTATAAAAAAAACATTTTTGAGGCTATAACTGCTGCCAAAGGTGCATCAACAAAGTATTGAGCAAAGGCTGTAAATACTAATGTACATGTGGTTTCTTAGTTTTTATCTAAAAAAAAATATTTTTCACATTGTCATTATGGGATTGTGAAATTTTGAGGACAAAAAATAATTTATTCCATTTTGTAAAAAAAACTAACACACCATGTATATGTTTATGTATGTAAGTGTGTGTATGTTTACTCTCCTGCTCCGGTCTGGCTGCACCAAACACTAAATATATCCAAACATCTAATAAAGTCAAATACATATAAAGCAACAAGCGAAGTATCCAAAACTTCTCTTTTGTAAAGTAAATATGTACAGCCGATATGGGCATTTACAAACCCCGTTTCCATATGAGTTGGGAAATTGTGTTATATGTAAACGGAATACAATGATTTGCAAATCCTTTTCAACCCATATTCAGTTGAATATGCTACAAAGACAACATATTTGATGTTCAAACTCATAAACTTTATTTTTTTTTTTGCAAATAATAATTACCGTAACTTAGAATTTCATGGCTGCAACACGTGCCAAAGTAGTTGGGAAAGGGCATGTTCACCACTGTGTTACATGGCCTTTCCTTTTAACAACACTCAGTAAACATTTGGGAATTGAGGAGACACATTTTTTAAGCTTCTCAGGTGGAATTATTTCCCATTCTTGCTTGATGTACAGCTTAAGTTGTTCAACAGTCCGCGGGTCTCCGTTGTGCTATTTTAGGCTTCATAATGCGCCACACATTTTCAATGGGAGACAGGTCTGGACTACAGGCAGGCCAGTCTACTACCCGCACTCTTTTACTATGAAGCCACGTTGATGTAACACGTGGCTTGGCATTGTCTTGCTGAAATAAGCAGGGGCGTCCATGGTAACGTTGCTTGGATGGCAACATATGTTGCTCCAAAACCTTTATGTACCTTTCAGCATTAATGGCGCCTTCACAGATGTGTAAGTTACTCATGTCTTGGGCACTAATACACCCCCATACCATCACAGATGCTGGCTTTTCAACTTTGCGCCTATAACAATCCGGATGGTTCTTTTCCTCTTTGGTCCGGAGGACACGGCGTCCACAGTTTCCAAAAGCAATTTGAAATGTGGACTCGTCAGACCACAGAACACTTTTCCACTTTGTATCAGTCCATCTTAGATGAGCTCAGGCCCAGCGAAGCCGACTGCATTTCTGGGTGTTGTTGATAAACGGTTTTCGCCTTGCATAGGAGAGTTTTAACTTGCATTTACAGATGTAGCGACCAACTGTAGTTACTGACAGTGGGTTTCTGAAGTGTTCCTGAGCCCATGTGGTGATATCCTTTACACACTGATGTCGCTTGTTGATGCAGTACAGCCTGAGGGATTGAAGGTCACGGGCTTAGCTGCTTGCGTGCAGTGATTTCTCCAGATTCTCTGAACCCTTTGATGATATCACGGACCGTAGATGGTGAAATCCCTAAATTCCTTGCAATAGCTGGTTGAGAAAGGTTTTTCTTAAACTGTTCAACAATTTGCTCACGCATTTGTTGACAAAGTGGTGACCCTCGCCCCATCCTTGTTTGTGAATGACTGAGCATTTCATGGAATCTACTTTTATACCCAATCATGGCACCCACCTGTTCCCAATTTGCCTGTTCACCTGTGGGATGTTCCAAATAAGTGTTTGATGAGCATTCCTCAACTTTATCAGTATTTATTGCCACCTTTCCCAACTTCTTTGTCACGTGTTGCTGGCATTAAATTCTAAAGTTAATGATTATTTGCAAAAAAATTAAAGTTTATCAGTTTGAACATCAAATATGTTGTCTTTGTAGCATATTCAACTGAATATGGGTTGAAAATAATTTGCAAATCATTGTATTCCGTATAATCAGTGTCAGAGCTTGGTCCGCATTGCCGGCAGTAAGTCGGACATGTTTCCAGTGAGGGTTGGACTCTGCCAAGGCTGCCTTTTGTCACCGATTCTGTTCATAACCTTTATGGACAGAATTTCTAGGCACAGTCAAGGCGTTGAGGGGATCTGGTTTGGTGGCTGCAGGATTAGGTCACTGCTATTTGCAGATGATGTGGTCCTGATGGCTTCCTCCGGCCAAGATCTTCAGCTCTCACTGGATCGGTTCGCAGCCGAGTGTGAAGCGACTGGGATGGGAATCAGCACCTCCAAGTCCGAGTCCATGGTTCTCTCCCGGAAAAGGGTGGAGTGCCATCTCCGGGTTGGGGAGGAAACCCTGCCCCAAGTGGAGGAGTTCAAGTACCTCGGAGTCTTGTTCACGAGTGGGGGAAGAGTGGATCGTGAGATCGACAGGCGGATCGGTGCGGCGTCTTCAGTAATGCGGACGCTGTATCGATCCGTTGTGGTGAAGAAGGAGCTGAGCCGGAAGGCAAAGCTCTCGATTTACCGGTCGATCTACGTTCCCATCCTCACCTATGGTCATGAGCTTTGGGTCATGACCGAAAGGACAAGATCACGGGTACAAGCGGCCGAAATTAGTTTCCTCCGCCGAGTGGCGGGACTCTCCCTTAGAGATAGGGTGAGAAGCTCTGTCATTCGGGGGGAGCTCAAAGTAAAGCCCCTGCTCCTCCACATCGAGAGGAGCCAGATGAGGTGGTTCGGGCATCTGGTCAGGATGCCACCCGAACGCCTCCCTAGGAAGGTGTTTCGGGCACGTCCGACCGGTAGGAGGCCACGGGGAAGACCCAGGACACGCTGGGAAGACTATCTCTCCCGGCTGGCCTGGGAACGCCTCGGGATCCCCCGGGAGGAGCTGGACGAAGTGGCTGGGGAGAGGGAAGTCTGGGCTTCCCTGCTTAAGCTGCTGCCCCCGCGACCCGACCTCGGATAAGCGGAAGAAGATGGATGGATGGATGGATTGTATTCCGTTTATATTTACATCTAACACAATTTCCCAACTCATATGGAAACGGGGTTTGTACATCAACAATATAAATAAAATAATTAGATTAAGAAAAGGGCTATTTAGTGTTTTTCGTGTATTTTTAAGATCACACTAATGTCTCAATACGGTTTTTTTTGTTTGTTTGTTTTTTTTTACACAATTTTGCAAAGTCTACGACTATCTCGAATTGATTTTATTTTCCTGATTTTGAAAGCCGATTTTATGTTATGGATGGAGGGGTCACGTCTTTCACTGTGACACATCTATAAAAACATATCAAATGTCATATTCTCAAAGTAAATGAAGCATGGAAAAAGAACATGCCAACATATAACCCAGCAATGTACTGTTTACAACTGATTTGTATTGTGACAAATGAGAAATAAATAAAGATATATTAGTGTCCTGGTGTTTGTGTTGTGGGTGTGTGTTTGTGTGAACACTGGGAAGGGAACTTGTCCACAGCAGCAGGATTAGCACCCTATGACTGGGACCACCCTGACGCTTAATCCAACCAAGAGGCGGAGCTTTCTCACTTAGGGTCACCACCCCTATGTACACACTTTTGTAAACATTGACACACACTTAGTGCATCTTCTGCACTTCAGCTCAAGCAAACTAGTTAGATTTACACCACACAGCTGCTCTTTTACAACACTAACATGTTTGCTGAATGTGTTATTGTTAGAAGGACACTGAATATATCGGCTTTGTTTCAAATAATAGCGACTGTGTCCCTCACTGTGTGACTCAACATGTACTCTATGTCAAAAATGTTTGTAAAAAGTTCTGCATTTAAAAAAAAATCTAATATAGCGTTGCCAGAATGTGAGTTTTAATACTGTAATCATACTGTCATTATTCACTTCAAAATGATCTGTCAAATTTCCCTTTACAGTGTAAGGTAGATATGATCTTCATCAGCGGATAATAATAATTCAAATAATACATCATCATTACAATTATTATTAGAAGGACATCTATTCAGGAATAAAGGGGAAGTGCACTTTCTTTAAAATGTTGCCTATCGTTCACGATCATTATGTAACAGATGCATTTTAATGCATTCTAAATATTAAAGGAGCCATATGTGAAGTGAAGTGAATTATATTTATATAGCGCTTTTCTCTAGTGACTCAAAGCGCTTTACATAGTGAAACCCAATATCTAAGTTACATTTAAACCAGTGTGGGTGGCACTGGGAGCAGGTGGGTAAAGTGTCTTGCCCAAGGACACAACGGAAGTAACTAGGATGGCGGATGCGGGGATCGAACCTGCAACCCTCACGTTGCTGGCTCGGCTGCTCTGCCAACCGAGCTATACCGCCCCGTATCAGAATCAGAATCAGAATCAGCTTTATTGTCATTACGCAAGGTAACGAGATTGAGGCCATTCCATACAGTGCGATGTGTGCATGCTAGAAAAACAATGTGCAAATATATAAAAATTTAAAAAATGTAGAAGTGCAATGAATATGGTGTGAAATGAATATATACATGAAAAAACAAAACAAAAACAGGGTGGTTGGTGGAATGGGTTATTGCACCGAAGAGAAGGCAGTTATGAGGGACAATGGGGCAGTCCGTTCAGGATGGTTATGGCCCTGGGGAAGAAGCTGTTCTTTAGCCTGTTTGTTTTGGTTTTAATGCACCTGTAGCGCTTCCCAGAGGGCAGCAGGTGGAACAGGTCAGAGCCAGGGTGGGTGCTGTCTTTGATGATGGCACTGGCTCTGTTGAGGCAGCGGGAGGTGTAGATGTCCGTCAGAGAGGGGAGAGGGCGGCCGATGATCTTCTGAGCCGTCTTGACCACTCTTTGCAGCCTCTCCCTGTCTGCTGCAGTGCAGCTGCCGTACCATACCGTAATACAGTAGGTCAGCAGGCTCTCGATGGACGAGCGGTAGAAGGTCAGCAGCAGGTCAGGCTTCAGGTTGTACTTCCCGAGGACTCTAAGGAAGTGTAGCCGCTGCTGAGCCTTCTTGATGATTGATGTGGTGTTGACTGTCCAGGAGAAGTCATTAGAGATGTGGACTCCAAGGAACCTGAAGGTGTGGACCCTCTCTACACGCTCGCCGTATATGTAATAATTTCATGTCAAGTCATCATTAAATGGCCCTGATTTGTGAAAAGGCATTAATTAATCATGTTCTTTTCGATTACCTCTTTAACTGATAACAGTAGTTCAGCCGGGATATGCTCATTTCACAATTAGATTTACAGCCCCGAAATCTTATTGTTTTCAATTAGATGCCCCGCCCTCCACCGTTTTAACCAAGTAGAAAGTCGGTGAATGTATTACATCCAGGTTGACAGTTACGCACCGCCCTCTTCGTCGAGCAACTGCCACTGGTAAAGTTACTAAACATGTCGGACCTTAGTAAATGTAAAAGGCCTCGTTATGACTCTCAACTTTATTTATGACAAAGCCAAGAACAAAACCAGGATTTGTATCGGGGATGCCTTTGAAAGATGGAGACTATTGAAGGCGGAGAATACTTTTTTTTTTCTGTGTCTTTAAAAACGAATGAACATAGAATTAAGGTTCCCTGAACGCATCACAATTATGTGTTATCATTGAAATGAGATGCAAAAGTGACTTCGTTTCCATATGAGTTGGGAAATTGTGTTAGATGTAAATATAAACGGAATACAATGATTTGCAAATCATTTTCAACCTATATTCAGTTGAATATGCTACAAAGACAACATATTTGATGTTCAAACTGATAAAAAAAATTTTTTTGCAAATAATCATTAACCTTAGAATTGATGCCAGCAACACGTGACAAAGAAGTTGGGAAAGGTGGCAATAAATACTGATAAAGTTGAGGAATGCTCATCAAACACTTATTTGGAACATCCCAGAGGTGAACAGGCTAATTGGGAACAGGTGGGTGCCATGATTGGGTATAAAAGTAGATTCCATGAAATGCTCAGTCATTCACAAACAAGGATGGGGCGAGGGTCAACACTTTGTCAACAAATGCGTGAGCAAATTGTTGAACAGTTTAAGAAAAACGTTTCTCAACCAGCTATTGCAAGGAATTTAGGGATTTCACCATCTACGGTCCGTAATATTATCAAAGGGTTCAGAGAATCTGGAGAAATCACTGCACGTAAGCAGCTAAGCCCGTGGCCTTCGATCCCTCAGGCTGTACTGCATCAACAAGCGACATCAGTGTGTAAAGGATATCACCACATGGGCTCAGGAACACTTCAGAAACCCACTGTCAGTAACTACAGTTGGTCGCTACATCTGTAAGTGCAAGTTAAAACTCTCCTATGCAAGGCGAAAACCGTTTATCAACAACACCCAGAAACGCTGTCGGCTTCGCTGGGCCTGAGCTCATCTAAGATGGACTGATGCAAAGTGGAAAAGTGTTCTGTGGTCTGACGAGTCCACATTTCAAATTATTTTTGGAAACTGTGGACGTCGTGTCCTCCGGAACAAAGAGGAAAAGAACCATCCGGATTGTTATGGATGCAAAGTGTAAAAGCCAGCATGTGTGATGGTATGGGGGTGTATTAGTGCCCAAGACATGGGTAACTTACACATCTGTGAAGGCGCCATTAATGCTGAAAGGTACATACAGGTTTTGGAGCAACATATGTTGCCATCCAAGCAACCATACCGTAGTTGAGGAGCGCAGGGGAGACGTTCCTCCAGGGCCTATGTACTTCGGGGCTAATAACCTTCACTTTACCCGGCAGTGGGTCTTTACAGCTCCGGACTCAAGGGTGAATGATGAGGCCGGCGGTTTGTTGCAACTTTGTGACTTTATTGATGTCTTGCACTTAGACATCCACCAAGCTAGATCACCTGCACGCACTCACTGTTGCCGCTCACTCATTTCTCTCGCCCACTCACTCACTGACGTCACTCACCTCACATGCTGTCATACCTTAAAGGGCCACACCATCGTTGGGGTCCCTGCAGGTGGGGTGGGTGGTTCCCGTGGCCCCGTGCTGGGTGGTCCTGCGGCGGCCGACTTGGGTGGGGTGGCCGGGGGCTGGCCTCGCCGTGCTCTCCGGGGGTGGAGGGTGGGCTCGTAGGGGCCCGGTTGCCGGTGGGGCGGGGGTGGTCTTCCCGTCCGGTTGCGGGGAGTCTCTGGGCCCGCCAGGCGGGGCGTCCCGCCTTTCTGCCCGTGTGGGGTGTGGTCTCTCGCTGGCTTGGGGCCTGCTGCTGACCCTTGTGGGCGGCGCGGTGCACCGGGCTCTGGGGTTCTTGTCGCTGGCCGGCTTGGCTGCGTGGGGACGGTGGTCCCTGGTTCCCTGGGCACCACCTCTACTGTTTGTGGGTTGGGCTCTCGGGGAGGTTGGGGCCGTACTCTGGCTCCCACGCACACTGGGAGTCAAATATATTGTACATACAAATTCACATATACTCACATACATACAAAAGGTACCTACGCTCCCACATACATACACAAATACAGTCAGTGTTGGGACTAACGCGTTACAAAGTAACGCCGTTAGTTTTTCGGCGGTAACTAGTAATCTAACGTGTTATTTTTTATATTCAGTAACTCAGTTACCGTTACTACATGATGCGTTACTGCGTTATTTTACGTTATTTTTTATGTAGTATCGGCTAGAAACAGAAGATCTGATCGTGCTTTATGGCAGCGAAGCAATGACATGCTTCTGATTCTTCCTCTGCGCTCTCTGTGTGTGTGTGTGTCTGGGTTTGGGGAGGGGAGGGGGTGCGCAATACAACGTAAACCGTTGGCCAACCAAAAAGTAACCACAGAACACTATACGGTATAGTGTTCTGTGGTTACTTTTTGGTTGGCCAAGCGGACGTGACGACAGGCTGTCCTCACTCAGGTCCGCACGGACCTGGAGGGGGCGTGCCTTAAGTCCGGCTGGAAATCGAGAGAAATTTGGGAGAATGGTTGTCCCGGGGAGAGGCACTGAAATTCGGGAGGGTTGGCAAGTATGAGATATTCTCACTTCTTTTCTTTTGTCGAGCACAAAGAAAATAACATTTTAGTTAAATGTAAGTTGTGTCTTGGATCAAAGATCCCGTCTACTGCCCAAAACAACAATTCAAATCTGCCTGGTTAGGCTTTGTGTATGTCACGTGTGCCTTCCTTAGGTGAAGCCAGCTTTACAGCTATGTTGTTGATTGATTGATTGCAACTTTTATTAGTAGATTGCACAGTACAGTACATATTCCGTACAATTGACCACTAAATGGTAACACCCAAATAAGTTTTTTAACTTGTTTAAGTCGGGGTCCAGATACAGATATATACTATCAAATATATACTAACATCATAATACAGTCATCACACAAGATAATCATCAGGGTATATATATTGAATTATTTACATTATTTACAATCCGGGTTGTGGGATATGGAGGAGGGGGGGGGGGTTGGGGGGGGGGGGGGGGGGGGGTTAGGTTTGGTTGGTATCAACACTTCAGTCATCAACAATTGCATCATCAGAGAAATGGACATTGAAACAGTGTAGGACTGACTTGGTAGGATATGTACAGCAAGTAGTGGACACAGAGAGAGAGATCAGAAAGTATAAGAAAAAATGTCTACATTTGATTATTTACAATCCGAAGAGGTATTATCTGGATGGGAGGGTGTTAGTTTAGGGTTGTAGTTGCCTGGAGGTGTTCTTTTAGTGCGGTTTTGAAGGAGGATAGAGATGCCCTTTATTTTACACCTGTTGGGAGTGCATTCCATATTGAAGTGGCATAGAAAGAGAATGAGTTAAGACCTTTGTTAGATCTGAATCTGGGTTTAACGTGGTTTGTGTTAGTGTTAGTGTTTTTATGCTGTTTGTTACTTATGTATGTTATGTTGCAGCTATTTAAAATAGTTTTGTCAATTTGTTCTGGCCTGAAATAAATTGGCCCTTTGTAACATATCTTTGTCTTTGTGTGTTGTATGTAGAGCACATTGCTTAGCAGAGTTCAGTGATGCAAATGTATGTCAAGTTGATCAACAGATTGTATTATTCTCCAGTGCAATAACAGTACTGAAATGAAGGCTAAAAGGGCATTAATGGGAGCTTTAAAAACAAAAAGTAGAAGAAGTAACTAAATAGTTACTTTTCACAGTAACGCATTACTTTTTGGTGTAAGTAACTGAGTTAGTAACTGAGTTACTTTTGAAATAAAGTAACTAGTAACTGTAACTAGTTACTGGTTTTCAGTAACTAACCCAACACTGGACATACCTAACCCCACCAGTTTCATATGCGCATTCACCGAACCCTTCTTTAGTAAAAAATAAAATGTTTTTTTTCAAATTCAAGACAAAGTTATATGTTTTTGGTAACACTTTAGTATGGGGAACATATTCTAAGTAACAAAGACTTAATTTAGAGTTATTTGGACACAAGAGGAACATATTCTAAGTAACAAAGACTTAATTTAGAGTTATTTGGACTTAGGGGAACATATTCTAAGTAACAAAGACTTAATTTAGAGTTATTTGGACTTAGGGGAACATATTCTAAGTAACAAAAACTACATTTAGAGATATTTGGACACTAGGGGAACATATTCTAAGTAACAAAGACTACATTTAGAGTTATTTGGACACTAGGGGAACATATTCTAAGTAACAAAGACTACATTTAGAGTTATTTGGACACTAGGGGAACATATTCTAAGTAACAAAGACTTAATTTAGAGTTATTTGGACACTATGGGAACATATTCTAAGTAACAAAGACTTAATTTAGAGTTATTTGAACACCAGGGGAACATATTCTAAGTAACAAAGACTTAATTTAGAGTTATTTGGACACTAGGGGAACATATTCTAAGTAACAAAGACTTAATCTAGAGTTATTTGGACACCAGGGGAACATATTCTAAGTAACAAAGACTTTATCTAGAGTTATTTGGACACTATGGGAACATATTCTAAGTAACAAAGACTACATTTAGAGTTATTTGGACACTAGGGGAACATATTCTAAGTAACAAAGACTACATTTAGAGTTATTTGGACACTAGGGGAACATATTCTAAGTAACAAAGACTACATTTAGAGTTATTTGGACACTAGGGGAACATATTCTAAGTAACAAAGACTACATTAAGAGTTATTTGGACACTAGGGGAACATATTCTAAGTAACAAAGACTTAATTTAGAGTTATTTGGACACTATGGGAACATATTCTAAGTAACAAAGACTTAATTTAGAGTTATTTGGACACCAGGGGAACATATTCTAAGTAACAAAGACTTAATTTAGAGTTATTTGGACACTAGGGGAACATATTCTAAGTAACAAAGACTTAATCTAGAGTTATTTGGACACCAGGGGAACATATTCTAAGTAACAAAGACTTTATCTAGAGTTATTTGGACACTAGAGGAACATATTCTAAGTAACAAAGACTTAATTTAGAGTTATTTGGACTTAGGGGAACATATTCTAAGTAACAAAGACTACATTTAGAGTTATTTGGACACTAGGGGAACATTCTAAGTAACAAAGACTACATTTAGAGTTATTTGGACACTAGAGGAACATATTCTAAGTAACAAATACTTAATTTAAAGTTATTTGGACACTAGAGGAACATATTCTAAGTAACAAAGACTTAATTTAGAGTTATTTGGACTTAGGGGAACATATTCTAAGTAACAAAGACTACATTTAGAGTTATTTGGACACTAGGGGAACATATTCTAAGTAACAAAGACTACATTTAGAGTTATTTGGACACTAGGGGAACATATTCTAAGTAACAGAGACTACATTTAGAGTTATTTGGACACTAGGGGAACATATTCTAAGTAACAAATACTTAATTTAAAGTTATTTGGACTTTAGGGGAACATATTCTAAGTAATAAAGTCTACATTTAGAGTTATTTGGACACTAGGGGAACATATTCTAAGTAACAAAGACTACATATAGAGTTATTTGGACACTAGGGGAACATATTCTAAGTAATAAAGTCTACATTTAGAGTTATTTGGACACTATGGGAACATATTCTAAGTAACAAAGACTACATTTAGAGTTATTTGGACACTAGGGGAACATATTCTAAGTAACAAAGACTACATTTAGAGTTATTTGGACACTAGGGGAACATATTCTAAGTAACAAAGACTACATTTAGAGTTATTTGGACACTAGGGGAACATATTCTAAGTAACAAAGACTACATTTAGAGTTATTTGGACACTAGGGGAACATATTCTAAGTAACAAAGACTACATTTAGAGTTATTTGGACACTATGGGAACATATTCTAAGTAACAAAGACTACATTTAGAGTTATTTGGACACTAGGGGAACATATTCTAAGTAACAAAGACTACATTTAGAGTTATTTGGACACTATGGGAACATATTCTAAGTAACAAAGACTACATTTAGAGTTATTTGGACACTAGGGGAACATATTCTAAGTAACAAAGACTACATTAAGAGTTATTTGGACACTAGGGGAACATATTCTAAGTAACAAAGACTTAATTTAGAGTTATTTGGACACTATGGGAACATATTCTAAGTAACAAAGACTTAATTTAGAGTTATTTGAACACCAGGGGAACATATTCTAAGTAACAAAGACTTAATTTAGAGTTATTTGGACACTAGGGGAACATATTCTAAGTAACAAAGACTTAATCTAGAGTTATTTGGACACCAGGGGAACATATTCTAAGTAACAAAGACTTTATCTAGAGTTATTTGGACACTATGGGAACATATTCTAAGTAACAAAGACTACATTTAGAGTTATTTGGACACTAGGGGAACATATTCTAAGTAACAAAGACTACATTTAGAGTTATTTGGACACTAGGGGAACATATTCTAAGTAACAAAGACTACATTTAGAGTTATTTGGACACTAGGGGAACATATTCTAAGTAACAAAGACTACATTAAGAGTTATTTGGACACTAGGGGAACATATTCTAAGTAACAAAGACTTAATTTAGAGTTATTTGGACACTATGGGAACATATTCTAAGTAACAAAGACTTAATTTAGAGTTATTTGGACACCAGGGGAACATATTCTAAGTAACAAAGACTTAATTTAGAGTTATTTGGACACTAGGGGAACATATTCTAAGTAACAAAGACTTAATCTAGAGTTATTTGGACACCAGGGGAACATATTCTAAGTAACAAAGACTTTATCTAGAGTTATTTGGACACTAGAGGAACATATTCTAAGTAACAAAGACTTAATTTAGAGTTATTTGGACTTAGGGGAACATATTCTAAGTAACAAAGACTACATTTAGAGTTATTTGGACACTAGGGGAACATTCTAAGTAACAAAGACTACATTTAGAGTTATTTGGACACTAGAGGAACATATTCTAAGTAACAAATACTTAATTTAAAGTTATTTGGACACTAGAGGAACATATTCTAAGTAACAAAGACTTAATTTAGAGTTATTTGGACTTAGGGGAACATATTCTAAGTAACAAAGACTACATTTAGAGTTATTTGGACACTAGGGGAACATATTCTAAGTAACAAAGACTACATTTAGAGTTATTTGGACACTAGGGGAACATATTCTAAGTAACAGAGACTACATTTAGAGTTATTTGGACACTAGGGGAACATATTCTAAGTAACAAATACTTAATTTAAAGTTATTTGGACTTTAGGGGAACATATTCTAAGTAATAAAGTCTACATTTAGAGTTATTTGGACACTAGGGGAACATATTCTAAGTAACAAAGACTACATATAGAGTTATTTGGACACTAGGGGAACATATTCTAAGTAATAAAGTCTACATTTAGAGTTATTTGGACACTATGGGAACATATTCTAAGTAACAAAGACTACATTTAGAGTTATTTGGACACTAGGGGAACATATTCTAAGTAACAAAGACTACATTTAGAGTTATTTGGACACTAGGGGAACATATTCTAAGTAACAAAGACTACATTTAGAGTTATTTGGACACTAGGGGAACATATTCTAAGTAACAAAGACTACATTTAGAGTTATTTGGACACTAGGGGAACATATTCTAAGTAACAAAGACTACATTTAGAGTTATTTGGACACTAGGGGAACATATTCTAAGTAACAAAGACTACATTTAGAGTTATTTGGACACTAGGGGAACATATTCTAAGTAACAAAGACTACATTTAGAGTTATTTGGACACTAGGGGAACATATTCTAAGTAACAAAGACTACATTAAGAGTTATTTGGACACTAGGGGAACATATTCTAAGTAACAAAGACTTAATTTAGAGTTATTTAGACACTATGGGAACATATTCTAAGTAACAAAGACTTAATTTAGAGTTATTTGGACACCAGGGGAACATATTCTAAGTAACAAAGACTTAATTTAGAGTTATTTGGACACTAGGGGAACATATTCTAAGTAACAAAGACTTAATATAGAGTTATTTGGACACCAGGGGAACATATTCTAAGTAACAAAGACTTTATCTAGAGTTATTTGGACACTAGAGGAACATATTCTAAGTAACAAAGACTACATTTAGAGTTATTTGGACACTAGGGGAACATATTCTAAGTAACAAATACTTAATTTAAAGTTATTTGGACACTAGAGGAACATATTCTAAGTAACAAAGATTACATTTAGAGTTATTTGGACACTAGGGGAACATATTCTAAGTAACAAAGACTACATTAAGAGTTATTTGGACACTAGGGGAACATATTCTAAGTAACAAAGACTACATCTAGAGTTATTTGGACACTAGGGGAACATATTCTAAGTAACAAATACTTAATTTAAAGTTATTTGGACACTAGGGGAACATATTCTAAGTAATAAAGTCTACATTTAGAGTTATAATTAAAGTTGATTTGATTTGATTTGATTTATTTGGACACTAGGGGAACATATTCTAAGTAATAAAGTCTACATTTAGAGTTATTTGGACACTAGGGGAACATATTCTAAGTAACAAAGACATAATTTAGAGTTATTTGGACTTAGGGGAACATATTCTAAGTAACAAAGACTACATTTAGAGTTATTTGGACACTAGGGGAACATATTCTAAGTAACAAAGACTACATTTAGAGTTATTTGGACACTAGGGGAACATATTCTAAGTAACAAAGACTACATTTAGAGTTATTTGGACACTAGGGGAACATATTCTAAGTAACAAATACTTAATTTAAAGTTATTTGGACTTTAGGGGAACATATTCTAAGTAATAAAGTCTACATTTAGAGTTATTTGGACACTAGGGGAACATATTCTAAGTAACAAAGACTACATATAGAGTTATTTGGACACTAGGGGAACATATTCTAAGTAACAAAGACTACATTTAGAGTTATTTGGACACTAGGGGAACATATTCTAAGTAACAAAGACTACATTTAGAGTTATTTGGACACTAGGGGAACATATTCTAAGTAACAAAGACTACATTTAGGGTTATTTGGACACTAGGGGAACATATTCTAAGTAACAAAGACTACATTTAGAGTTATTTGGACACTAGGGGAACATATTCTAAGTAACAAAGACTACATTTAGAGTTATTTGGACACTAGGGGAACATATTCTAAGTAACAAAGACTACATTTAGAGTTATTTGGACACTAGGGGAACATATTCTAAGTAACAAAGACTACATTTAGAGTTATTTGGACACTATGGGAACATATTCTAAGTAACAAAGACTACATTTAGAGTTATTTGGACACTAGGGGAACATATTCTAAGTAACAAAGACTACATTTAGAGTTATTTGGACACTAGGGGAACATATTCTAAGTAACAAAGACTACATTTAGAGTTATTTGGACACTAGGGGAACATATTCTAAGTAACAAAGACTACATTAAGAGTTATTTGGACACTAGGGGAACATATTCTAAGTAACAAAGACTTAATTTAGAGTTATTTGGACACTATGGGAACATTTTCTAAGTAACAAAGACTTAATTTAGAGTTATTTGGACACCAGGGGAACATATTCTAAGTAACAAAGACTTAATTTAGAGTTATTTGGACACTAGGGGAACATATTCTAAGTAACAAAGACTTAATCTAGAGTTATTTGGACACCAGGGGAACATATTCTAAGTAACAAAGACTTTATCTAGAGTTATTTGGACACTAGAGGAACATATTCTAAGTAACAAAGACTTAATTTAGAGTTATTTGGACTTAGGGGAACATATTCTAAGTAACAAAGACTACATTTAGAGTTATTTGGACACTAGGGGAACATTCTAAGTAACAAAGACTACATTTAGAGTTATTTGGACACTAGAGGAACATATTCTAAGTAACAAATACTTAATTTAAAGTTATTTGGACACTAGAGGAACATATTCTAAGTAACAAAGACTTAATTTAGAGTTATTTGGACTTAGGGGAACATATTCTAAGTAACAAAGACTACATTTAGAGTTATTTGGACACTAGGGGAACATATTCTAAGTAACAAAGACTACATTTAGAGTTATTTGGACACTAGGGGAACATATTCTAAGTAACAGAGACTACATTTAGAGTTATTTGGACACTAGGGGAACATATTCTAAGTAACAAATACTTAATTTAAAGTTATTTGGACTTTAGGGGAACATATTCTAAGTAATAAAGTCTACATTTAGAGTTATTTGGACACTAGGGGAACATATTCTAAGTAACAAAGACTACATATAGAGTTATTTGGACACTAGGGGAACATATTCTAAGTAATAAAGTCTACATTTAGAGTTATTTGGACACTATGGGAACATATTCTAAGTAACAAAGACTACATTTAGAGCTATTTGGACACTAGGGGAACATATTCTAAGTAACAAAGACTACATTTAGAGTTATTTGGACACTAGGGGAACATATTCTAAGTAACAAAGACTACATTTAGAGTTATTTGGACACTAGGGGAACATATTCTAAGTAACAAAGACTACATTTAGAGTTATTTGGACACTAGGGGAACATATTCTAAGTAACAAAGACTACATTTAGAGTTATTTGGACACTAGGGGAACATATTCTAAGTAACAAAGACTACATTTAGAGTTATTTGGACACTAGGGGAACATATTCTAAGTAACAAAGACTACATTTAGAGTTATTTGGACACTAGGGGAACATATTCTAAGTAACAAAGACTACATTAAGAGTTATTTGGACACTAGGGGAACATATTCTAAGTAACAAAGACTTAATTTAGAGTTATTTAGACACTATGGGAACATATTCTAAGTAACAAAGACTTAATTTAGAGTTATTTGGACACCAGGGGAACATATTCTAAGTAACAAAGACTTAATTTAGAGTTATTTGGACACTAGGGGAACATATTCTAAGTAACAAAGACTTAATCTAGAGTTATTTGGACACCAGGGGAACATATTCTAAGTAACAAAGACTTTATCTAGAGTTATTTGGACACTAGAGGAACATATTCTAAGTAACAAAGACTACATTTAGAGTTATTTGGACACTAGGGGAACATATTCTAAGTAACAAATACTTAATTTAAAGTTATTTGGACACTAGAGGAACATATTCTAAGTAACAAAGATTACATTTAGAGTTATTTGGACACTAGGGGAACATATTCTAAGTAACAAAGACTACATTAAGAGTTATTTGGACACTAGGGGAACATATTCTAAGTAACAAAGACTACATCTAGAGTTATTTGGACACTAGGGGAACATATTCTAAGTAACAAATACTTAATTTAAAGTTATTTGGACACTAAGGGGAACATATTCTAAGTAATAAAGTCTACATTTAGAGTTATAATTAAAGTTGATTTGATTTGATTTGATTTATTTGGACACTAGGGGAACATATTCTAAGTAATAAAGTCTACATTTAGAGTTATTTGGACACTAGGGGAACATATTCTAAGTAACAAAGACTACATTTAGAGTTATTTGTACACTAGGGGAACATATTCTAAGTAACAAAGACTTAATTTAGAGTTATTTGGACACTAGGGGAACATATTCTAAGTAACAAAGACATAATTTAGAGTTATTTGGACTTAGGGGAACATATTCTAAGTAACAAAGACTACATTTAGAGTTATTTGGACACTAGGGGAACATATTCTAAGTAACAAAGACTACATTTAGAGTTATTTGGACACTAGGGGAACATATTCTAAGTAACAAAGACTACATTTAGAGTTATTTGGACACTAGGGGAACATATTCTAAGTAACAAATACTTAATTTAAAGTTATTTGGACTTTAGGGGAACATATTCTAAGTAATAAAGTCTACATTTAGAGTTATTTGGACACTAGGGGAACATATTCTAAGTAACAAAGACTACATATAGAGTTATTTGGACACTAGGGGAACATATTCTAAGTAATAAAGTCTACATTTAGAGTTATTTGGACACTAGGGGAACATATTCTAAGTAACAACGACTACATTTAGAGTTATTTGGACACTAGGGGAACATATTCTAAGTAACAAAGACTACATTTAGAGTTATTTGGACACTAGGGGAACATATTCTAAGTAACAAAGACTACATTTAAAGTTATTTGGACACTAGGGGAACATATTCTAAGTAACAAAGACTACATTTAGAGTTATTTGGACACTAGGGGAACATATTCTAAGTAACAAAGACTACATTTAGAGTTATTTGGACACTAGGGGAACATATTCTAAGTAACAAAGACTACATTTAGAGTTATTTGGACACTAGGGGAACATATTCTAAGTAACAAAGACTACATTTAGAGTTATTTGGACACTAGGGGAACATATTCTAAGTAACAAAGACTACATTAAGAGTTATTTGGACACTAGGGGAACATATTCTAAGTAACAAAGACTTAATTTAGAGTTATTTAGACACTATGGGAACATATTCTAAGTAACAAAGACTTAATTTAGAGTTATTTGGACACCAGGGGAACATATTCTAAGTAACAAAGACTTAATTTAGAGTTATTTGGACACTAGGGGAACATATTCTAAGTAACAAAGACTACATTAAGAGTTATTTGGACACTAGGGGAACATATTCTAAGTAACAAAGACTTAATTTAGAGTTATTTAGACACTATGGGAACATATTCTAAGTAACAAAGACTTAATTTAGAGTTATTTGGACACCAGGGGAACATATTCTAAGTAACAAAGACTTAATTTAGAGTTATTTGGACACTAGGGGAACATATTCTAAGTAACAAAGACTTAATCTAGAGTTATTTGGACACCAGGGGAACATATTCTAAGTAACAAAGACTTTATCTAGAGTTATTTGGACACTAGAGGAACATATTCTAAGTAACAAAGACTACATTTAGAGTTATTTGGACACTAGGGAACATATTCTAAGTAACAAATACTTAATTTAAAGTTATTTGGACACTAGAGGAACATATTCTAAGTAACAAAGACTACATTTAGAGTTATTTGGACACTAGGGGAACATATTCTAAGTAACAAAGACTACATTAAGAGTTATTTGGACACTAGGGGAACATATTCTAAGTAACAAAGACTACATCTAGAGTTATTTGGACACTAGGGGAACATATTCTAAGTAACAAATACTTAATTTAAAGTTATTTGGACACTAGGGGAACATATTCTAAGTAATAAAGTCTACATTTAGAGTTATAAATAAAGTTGATTTGATTTGATTTGATTTATTTGGACAC